>NW_028261382.1:1207147-1225571 GCF_051295495.1 Thamnophis sirtalis
CTCGTGCGTCTTCAGGGACCTTGCAAAGAATTCCTGACTTCTGACTCTTTTTTAAGTTTCATGTTTTGAAAGATTCCAAAATGGAGGAAAAGATCCATGGACAGATAAGAACCAGATACCTGCTTTGAAATCCCTGGTCCTGCCCCATGTCTTCTTCTCAAGTCAGTTCCTTGAAGTCATCCTCTAGACCAGTGTTTCTCAACCTTGGCCACTTGAAGATGTCCGGACTTCAACTCCCAGAATTCCCCAGCCAGCGAATGCTGGCTGGGGAATTCTGGGAGTTGAAATCCGGACATCTTCAAGTTGACAAGGTTGAGAAACACTGTCCTAACCACTGCTGGGGAATTCTGGGAGTTGAAGTCCGGACATCTTCAAGTTGCCAAGGTTGAGAAACACTGCTCTAGAGCTGTGATGGAGAACCAATGGCACGCATGCCATTTTTCGGGCTGTTTTCCAGGTCAAAAATGGCCTGAAAAACGGGCCAAAAAACCAGCCAAAAACGGCAAAAAAAAAACAGGCATCTGCAGGCCGGCCAGTGGCTCTTCAGATTTCTGGTGCTCCGGCGCATGTGCTCACATGCACGCACATTCCTGTTTGAGCATTTGCTGCTCAAGGTTCCCCATTACTGGTATCGGGTCTCCTGCTTGAGCTAGGAAAGCGAGGTTTGACTAGAAGACCTCCAGGGTCCCTCCCGAGGCTGTTAATTCTGTTATCCCTCCCTTGTTCTGGATGCAGCCGCCCTCATTCTGGAGACCCTCCTCAGGCTGAGACAAGGAAGGGCTTCTGTCCCCTTGGTCCTAATTTATTCTACCTCCTTTGCAGGAGGAGTCCAGGGGGAACCTGGCCAAGCCTCAAATTCCCCGGCCCCCCTGCTTTCTCCTCCTGCCTCTCTTCCTCTTCTTTCTCCCGTGCTACGTTTAACTTCGGGAGGCTTCCGCGGAGGCCTCGGGCCGAGGCTGACGGTGCCACCACCCATCTGAATATTCCCGGCATGCTAAACAGTCTGTTCTAACCACCTTTCTCCTGCCTGGAGGCGAGATTGTTATAGATGCTGTTTATGATACTGCTATGACAACTGTGAAGGACACCGCCAAGAATTTATCACAGGATTACTCACCCACCATCAGAATACCTAATAAGATTCTAAATGACCCAGGATGATAATAAGATCTAGCTTGTAGCAATAAGGTATTAATAAACCGCTTTTTTTTTCTCTAAGATTGGCATCATTAACCTGACATATTTGTTTTCCCTTTAGCAAGCAAAGACCACTGGGCGTTTTTAAGCGAGTTGTTTATTTTTTATTTTGTTTTAGGGTCTCTTTCATCGATTAGCTTTTTTGTTTTTAAAAGCACGTTGCGTGGACAATAGACCGGAATGGGAACTATTGGGAAGGGAAATCTGATAAATAAATGCAATAAATAAACAAAGGGATAACTAGATGAAGCCCCTGTTTGCTGAAGTAATGAGGGGCGGGTTGGAATTTTCCACTTCACATGTTAATTGTTTCATGCCAGGTTTCTCCCCCCCCCACCTCCCCATCTCTCTCTCTCTCTCTCCCTCCTGTCTGCGCCATTACAACCCCAAATCTATTACATTGAAAATAATGTACAGGCGACTCAAGAACGCAAGGCCATCATTCAAGTGGAGAGGTTTCGCTGAAATGTGGAGTGCTGTGCAATGCAACTGGTATGATGGATGGCAGAGCAGGAAACCCTCAAGTGGAAACAAGGGGGAAGTTTCCAGTTTGGGGGCTCTGAGCGATGCTGTTGGGGCGCCCAAGGAGAGTGGAAAGTAGACTTTGGGGTACCTGCATGCCCAGGGCCTCTGGGCCAGGTTAAGTGGGAAATGTTTCACTACCAAGAGAGAGAGAGAAGAAAAGGCTTCTGAATGTCATCTACCATAGTGTTTCTCAACCTTGGCAACTTTTAAGATGGGTGAACTTCAACTCCCAGAATCCCCCGGCTTTGTTGACTAGGGAATTCTGGGAATTGAACTCCACCGGACTTAAAGTTGTTGAGGTTGAGAAACACTGCTCTACCGGTTCACATTTGATGATGAATGAATGAGCCATTCAGTTGTGTCCAACTCTTTATGATTCTGTGGGCCAGGTCATCTCCACAGCTAAGTTTACTTTTGAATCTGCGTTGAGTTTTTTAATGCTCTGGCTGGTGTCAGCTTTGAACAGCCACCTTGTTCATTGGCTAGTTTCCCCTTTCTCTTCCCAACATAGTTGCTTTCTGCAGTGAATTCTCCCACATGACAGGGCCAAAATAAGGGAAATGCAGTTGTGTGATTTTGGGTCAAGTTGAGAGACTACAAACCCAATGCATAATCCCATCTTCCAGATTGGACCTCCTTGGCTGCCATTCCATGCTCTGCCTTCTTCTTCTTTGACTTCTGGCCACCAGATCTCTGGCTCCAAGTGGCAGAATGAAGGGAAACAGGGGAGCTTCTGTGATATAATGGGGGGAAATGGAAGTTGAGTCATGACAACGGAATTTCTTTCCTTGATTTGAAATATTTTGCTGCTTATTGTTCTGACCGAGGCTTCCCGAGATCATGAACCAAACTCCTTGTCCCGGCAAAACCCCCTTTTATTAATTGACTATGAATTCTGCTCATTCACATACAACAAAGTCTTTCAAGGGAGGATTTACGGTCACAGACCTTATCTGGCTTGGAGAGCTGCCAGGCTGATCTCTGCAAAACTTGGCAAGGAGTCGCGGAGAGTCACGAACCAATTAAGCGAACTAATTGTCTCCTGCAAACTCCACTCTCCTTTTGCTCCTATTTTATTTCCTCTGGGAGGGGCCATTCACCGTCCACCTGTGGCCTTCCTCCCAAGTCGACCCCTGTTCTTTAGCTCTTCCCTTCGTCTGGCAGCTCTGCGCATGCACACACTGGGAACAGGCTCCAGCTGTTCTTCTGCCTCACTGATGTCTGACTCTGAAGGCAGCTGAGAACTGTCAGACGGCTCTGGCCCCCTCTCTGCCTCCGACGCAGAGCCCTCGTTCGAACCTTCCCCAGACTCCAGGACTGGCCCATCTTCCTCCCCAACCTCCTCATTGTCCGAATCTGCGGCCAGCTCTGATAGCCACTGGCGGGCCACAACATTTATCCAAGTTTCTCCTCCCCCTCCCCCTCTCTTCAGAAACCACTTGGATAATCAATAAAAGATTTCAAACCAAAAAAGAAAAGAAATCCGCTTTCCATGACTCATCTTCCAGACTATTCTACCCAGACGATGGAGAGCCTTCCTCAAAATACGAGGCAAAGCTTTCTTAAAGAAAAGCCAGACTTTTCGAAAGGCCTGAGTTCAGAAGATACCTGTCTATTTTTCTCCCCACCTCCTGTTGATTTTTTGGGTGGGGTTTCATCTCCTGGCAAAGAGATAATGCAACCAATTTTTCATATGGGAAGAGAGCTGGGCCCTGCTTGGGGGGGGTCTCCGTTCCTTCTCAAAATCTCTAACAAAGAGGGACAGGCAATTATTATTATTTATTTCGCTAATTAGTGGCCCCATCGTTCATGGCAAATCTCCTTGGGTCGCAGAAATATGTTCCTTGTGCCTTTTGCTTAACGTCAAGCTTCCGTCTCCCAGAGGGTGTGTGTGTGTGTGTGTGTGTGTGTGTGTGTGTGTGTGTGTGTGTCTTTTGCTGCCTCTTTTCTTCCGGGGGGCCAGGAGGAAGCAAAGGGGAGATTTTTCTAAGCTGCCGAGATCATGCCGCCCGATGCGCCTGCCCATAAAGCTGTCGCCTTTTGCCCTCTGAAAGCATCATGCTTTATGAGATCCATAAAACATTTTAGTGCAAAATGAATTGCTCTCCTCTTCCAAACCCTTAAACGTGGCACCGAGGGTGTCACCAAAGAGACACGGCTATTTATTTTTTAATTTTTTTTTTATTTTGCCTGGGGCCGTGATACATTTCATCATAATTTGTGAGGTGGGTGACATCCTTCTACACATGATTGCCTTTCCTTGCTTAGTTAACTCCCCAAGGTCAGCTCCTTTTTTGGGGGCTCTATGGATGCGGGACAATCAGGAAACAGACTTCCAACACGGGAGAACCTGGTTCGTGTGTAACCCAAGTTGCGAAGGGTGGGATTTCTTCACCCGCAAATCCTAGAGCCTCCCAGATGCGGCTGAACCGCAAACAGATGGCTCCTGTGGCTGGGCAACATCTGGAGAGCTTTCTTCTCTTGGGGGAAGCCCAGGGTGACATCTGGAGGTCTCCTTGGGCCCCAGCTTCGTATTAAGAAGGGTATAGTCTGCTTAATGGCTTAAGTCTCCTTTTTTAAAAAAGAAACAATTGTCCTTTCCCAATGGATTCATTCGCAAGCGTTGTGGGTGGTGTTGTTTGACTGGCGAGCCACAGAATCTGGAAAGGATGCAGGTTAAAAGGATTGGACATCAGGGGTCACTAGCAAACCATGAAGTTTGAAGGCCAGGGGAAGTTTGGCAGAAAGGGGTGGCTACTGTGGCAACCTAAACCCAGGGGAGAGGACGAAGAAATGATTCTATTTCCATCTCACTTTTCCTGCAAAATTCTGGAGCGATTTAAAAAAAAAAATTGCTTATCTCTTACCGTAATTCAGTAAAGAAACTAAGGAAGAATTCACTGCAGGCTTTAACGATGATCGGAAATTTAGGGTGCCAGTACTGGAAGGCCACTTCAGCTGACTGTTATCTGCAGTTCAGCGGTTCAAATCTCACCGGCTCAAGGTTGACTCAGCCTTCCATCCTTCCGAGGTGGGTGAAATGAGGACCCAGACTGTGGGGGCGATATGCTGACTCCATAAACCGCTTAGAGAGGGCTGAAAGCCCTATGAAGCGGTAGATAAGTCTAACTGCTATTGCTATTATGGCTTAGAGCAGAGGTCTCCAAACATGGGAAACTTCAAGTCCACAAGTCTTAAAGTTCCCAAGTTTGAAGACCTCTAGCTTAGAGTCAGCATGGGTCATCCTTCACTTATAACCACAATTGGGGCTGGAATTTCCACTGCTAAGGAAGACAGTTGTTCGGTGAGTTGCACCTGATTTTATGACCCCTTTGCCGCAGTCATTAAGTGAATTATCTGCAGTTGTTAAGCGAACCATCCAGTCATTAAGAGAATCCAGAATTCCCCTTTGTCTATGCTGGTCAGAAGGCAACTGGAAAGGTTGCCAACGGCTGGGGGATTCTGGGGAGTTGGAGTCCACATATTTTAATCTTTCCAAGGTCAAGGAACACTTAACCAACCACTGGATCCAAGAGTTTTTCTTTTATTTTCATGCTAGGTATTTGAAGTAAGCTTCAATCTCCTCCCCACACACCTTCTAGCACTGATGATGTCCCCTAGTTGGGTCATGAAATGCCTGCAAGAAAACTGCCAAGCTCAGAGGGCACTAAGGACCTTATAGTTGTCATTGTCGTTGTTATCCTCCTCTTCCTCTTCCTCCTCCTCCCAGCGGCTTTCATAGCAAGCAAAAACAGCCTTGCAACTACCTACAACTTAAAACCTACGTGAGTCAACACACCTGCTTAGTTTCCTTTGGGCACCAGTTCCCTTCTGAGATACCTTGTGGGGCATCCTGGGGAGAGAAAGGGAGTTGTGTAAACGTCTAACTTGGGTGGGTGGGAGGAGCGAAGGGTGTTGCAACGGAGGGGCTCATTTGGAGCCGAGAGGAGCAGATAAATGTCTAATTGCAAATGGTGTGAAATTTGAAAGACTTTTCCACTCGAATTGAATGTGTTGGATGGCACACTCCAATAATTAAGAAGTGCTGAAAATAAGCAACATTGGGGATTAATGGGAGTCATATATTCATCTGCCTGCACCCATTATTTTTAAATTATAGACTCGCCCCATGAAAAACTGCAGTGAAGTTAAAAGCAACAGCAATTTTGCTGCTAAATATTATCATTCATACATTAAAATATATGCGCCTGCCAAATCGGGAAGTCAAAAACTTTTTAGATGTGCACTCCCACTTTCCTCAACAAGCAATGCATAACAACGAGGGAGCGAAAAACACCACAAACAGGAAAGCTGATCCCCCCCCCACTGCAGTCGTGCCAGACCCCTTTCCCCTGCCCTTCTCCCCCAATCCCTCATCCCTACCATGACTTTTGAGTGTGAATCACATCTTAAGGTTGCCCAGGTTGGGAAACCCTACGCTGGACCTTCTAATTATGCCCCAAAGATCGCTTTCCATGCCATTCTCTTTCCCTCTCTTAAGAAAGGAGAATATGTGTTGTCATATAACTCCTTGTGTAGGTGTGGCGGTCACCCATGGCCCAGTGCATAACAGGGCATGCGCAGCCACGCTGAACCACACAGGAAAAAACAAACTCCTAAAAGACATAACATCCTGACAGTTCACTCTAGATGTGCCTTACCCAACGACGCCCAGGATTTGACCATATATAGACAGAACTTCCCTGAGCAGTAGATTAGCAATTGTAGTTTGACAGGCTGTCTTTAATCACATGCTGATTGCTCCTCCTGCCTTTGTCCTATCTCAATAAAAGGGGCTACCAGACCCCAATCTGGGTCGTCCCATCCCGAGAAAGCTCGTGTCCGTGTCTTTTCTCAACATTGGCCTCATGGGCGAACCACGGGTACTTCACAAATATGTGCAGCTCAGGGATGACTTCTTGGTACACTCTGAGCTTCCTTGTTTTCTTGCAGACGTTTCATTACCCAAATAGGTAGCATCATCAGTGCTAGCAAGAAGGGAAGTTTGCTCTCCGTTTATATTCTTGCCCTATCCTGTTTTCACTCCCTGGAGAGGAAGCCTCCAGATGGGTCTTCCCATCTTGCTCCGGCCCCTGAGACACCTGTCATTGACAAACAATGCTGGGAAATGTAGATTCCCAGTGCGGAAAACTCTGGACTCCAACTGTCCTGTAAGGCAGAGGTTCTCCAACTTTGGCACCTTGTGGACTTACAGAATTCCTCAGCCAGCCACGTAAAAATGCCAAGGTCCGAGATTCCCCCTCCTGTAAGGGTAGTAATGCATTAAGCACCAGAGACCAACTGTAGGCTCTCCAAAGTCTCAGGGCTAACTCAATTCTGGGTCAGAAGAACATTTTGGAGTTCGGCAGTTCGAATCCCTAGTGCCGCGTAACAGAGTGAGCTCCCGTTACTTAGCAATAGCAATAGCACTTAGACTTATATACCGCCTTCATAGGGCTTTCAGCCCTCTCTAAGCGGTTTCCAGAGTCAGCATATATCGCCCCCACAGTCTGGGTCCTCATTTCACCCACCTCGGAAGGATGGAAGGCTGAGTCAACCTTGAGCCGGTGAGATTTGAACCACCGAACTGCAGATAACAGTCAGCTGAAGTGGCCTGCAGTACTGCACCCTAACCACTGTGCCACCTCGGCTCTACTTGTCCCAGCTTCTGCCAACCTAGCAGTTTAAAAGCACGTAAAGAAAAATGCAAGTAGAAAAATAGGAGCCACCTTTGGTGGGAATGGAACAGCGTTCCGTGAGCCTTTGGCGTTGAGTCATGCCGGCCACATGACCACGGAGACGTCTCCGGACAGCGCTGGCTCTTCGGCTTTGAAACGGAGATGAGCACCGCCCCCTAGAGTCGGGAACGACTAGAACAGACAGCTATTGTGAAGGAGAGCCATAGAGGCCCTTTCGAACCATTTCTCAAATCTCCTTCAAGAGGAAGGCAAGCTGGCAACCCTCACTCTGTGTGGTGACACTTGAGTTCTGCAAATTTATCCTTTTTTCTCCCCAGGAAATGTTCCTTTTCGTTCTCCCTTCAGGCTCGCTTCCTTCTGCTTCGTTTTCAGCTCTCAGACCCAAGGGAGAAACCGCCTGCATTTCTGCACCCCAGCATGATTTTAAAGCTTATCTCCCTTCTTGCTTTTCTCCACCACACAAAGCGGTAGGAATCTCAAAGCATTTCCATTTTTTCCTTTTTAGAAAAGTGGTTCTGCTTCTTGTCCCTTGAGTAGTCTTCCCCCACCCCCCATTTTTGCAGGGATGTTCTTGAGATCCAGTCATAAATGCTCTACCGGTGGCTTCATAACAGATTGGTGCTGAGACATCACAGAATTTGGCATTTATTTTCATGTTTTTGTAGCATCATTCCGTCTACATTTGTGAAGTGAAGGACTAGGGGTGACATGATACTAGTCTTCCAATATTTGAAGGGCTGCTACAAAGGAGGAGGAGTTAACCTGTCATCCAAAGCACCTGAAAGTAGGACAGGAAGTAAGGGATGGAAACCCATCAAGGAGAAGAGCAACTGAGAACTAAGGAGAACATTTCTCGACAGCGAGAACACTTAACCGGTGGAATGTCTTCTCTCCAGAAGTTGTAGGTGCTTCATCACTGGAGGCTTTTCAAGAAGAGACAGCCATTTGTCTGGAATGGTTTAAGATCTCCTGCTTGGACTAGAAGACCTCCAAGGTCATCCAAGGTGAGATTCAACCTGGGAATAAGGAGGAACTTTCTGACAGTGGGAACAATCAACCAATGGAACAGAAGTTGCCTTTGGAAGTTGTGGGAGCTTCATCACTGGAAGCTTTTGAGAAGAGACTGGACTGCCATCTGTCAGAAATGGTGTAGAGTCTCCATCTTGGGCAGAGGGTTGGACTAGATGACCTACAAGGTCCCTTCCAACTCTGTTAATCTGAATCTATCTAAGATGATCAAAGCAGGCCTGGAGACTAAAACATACGATGGACGGTTGCAGGAACTGGGCCTGGCTGGTCTAGTGAAGAGAAGGACCAGGGGAGACAGGAGAGCATCTTTCAGCATATGAGGGGCTGCCATAGAGAGGAGGAAGGGGGGTGGGGTCAAACTATTCTCCATGAAGGCCAGACAAGGAAGAATGGATGGAAACTGACCAAGGAGAGATTCAACCTGGGAATAAGGAGGAACTTTCTGACCGTGAGAACAATCAACCCATGGAACAGAAGTTGTCTTCGGAAGTTGTGGGAGCTTCATCGCTGGAAGCTTTTGAGAAGAGACTGGACTGCCATCTGTCAGGAATGGTGTAGAGTCTCCATCTTGGGCAGAGGGTTGGGCTAGATGACCTACGAGGTCCCTTCCATCTCTGTTAATCTGTCCCTTTAAACTCTGCTATTCTGACCCACGGTGGATTCTATCTTTGCTCAGTCCTATTGGAGCAAAAAGCCGAGGAAACCGAGATGTGAGCAGGAGAGAGAGAGAGAGAGGGGAAAAAAAAAGAAATAGAAGGAAGGAGGTGAGAGGGGAAGAAGAGAAATGCTGACATTTCTGTCCCTTCGCATTTAATTGCTGCTGAACCTTGCTATTTCCGTCTCACTGACTTGTCTTCTCCAATGCAAGAGGCGTTTGCATTACAGTAGACCACATATTCCTGGTGGATCGTGCCCAGATAAGATTAATGAACCGTCCCCAAAGAACTCGTCAAGTTTTTATTTTTTTAAAAACACCACCCTTGACAATTTACAACGTGATGTCACTTGATGTGAAAATAAACACTAAATTCCGTCCCCTTTTGTAAATCTTGGCTCCAATGAGAAGTAGTCGGGTGAGTGACATTTTTCACATTTTAATTGGGCTTTTGCTGATTCGATCAGAATTTCTGCTGATCAAAGCAAACGGACTATTTATTTATTTCCCCCCCAACCGCCTCCCCCCTCCTCCCTGCCAGCAAAACCAGCGAACGGCTCAATTCAAGTTTAATATGCTGTAATAATCTCAGATATTTTTCCTTGCTTGAGATGGTTTCCCCATTCAGCCCTTTCTTCTGCTTTTTGGGTAACACTTTAAATAATGACTTTCTCCTCCATTCAGCCAGGCAGCTGAGTCAAGCGAACTCAAAACAGGGGCTGTGAGAAACCATCTGCGTAAGGCGGGGGGCTCTTGGTTATCATTAAGCAGCCGGGGATTGTGAAGAGGGCACCATTGAACAGAAAGCTGGAAGAGGTCTTGGAGGTCTTCTAGTCCAACCCCCTGCTCAAGCAGAAGACCCCATACCATTCCAGACAAACTCTTCTTGAAAACCTCCAGTGATGGAGAAGGAAGGAAGGAAGGAAGGAAGGAAGGAAGGAAGGAAGGAAGGAAGGAAGGAAGGAAGGAAGGAAGGAAGGAAGGAAGGGTAACAGAATAACAGAGTTGGAAGGGACCTTGGAGGTCTTCTAGTCCAACCCCCTACTCAAGCAGAAGACCCCATACCATTCCAGACAAATGTTTGGCCAATCTCTTCTTGAAAACCTCCAGTGATGGAGAAGGAAGGAAGGAAGGAAGGAAGGAAGGAAGGAAGGAAGGAAGGAAGGAAGGAAGGAAGGAAGGAAGGAAGGAAGGAAGGATAACAGAATAACAGAGCTGGAAGGAACCTTGGAGGTCCCTTGAACACCCTGCTCAAGCAGAAGGAGAAGGAAGGAAGGAAGGAAGGAAGGAAGGAAGGAAGGAAGGAAGGATGGGTAACAGAATAACAGGATGGATGGGTAACAGAATAACAGAGCTGGAAGGGATCTTGGAGGTCTTCTAGTCCAACCCCCTGCTCAAGCAGAAGACCCTGTACCATTCCAGATAAATGTTTGGCCAAACTCTTCTTGAAAACCTCCAGTGATGGAGAAGGAAGGAAGGAAGGAAGGAAGGAAGGAAGGAAGGAAGGAAGGAAGGAAGGAAGGAAGGAAGGAAGGGAGCTTCGGGAGGCAAACCGTTCCACTGATGAAATGTCCTCACTATCAGGAAGTTTAGTTCTGGGTTTCTTCTCTCCTTGATTAGCTTCCTTGAATGTGAGTTTTTTTTATGTTGTTTACACTCCAGTGGCTTTTGTGTAATTGCCTCGGTTACGTTGTTATTTATCTATACAACCCTATAGATAAATCACAGATATCTATACACATATAAATAAATCATATCTAATCTTCAACCATTAATGCTGGATTTTACGCCCATAAATCCACATTGCTTAAAACACAACAGAAGAGTTTAAAAAAAAAACAAAACAGAAGTGGAAACAGTCAACGAATGTTTTATCACAATGAGAGGCCAGAGGCTCTTTTACATTTCTCTTGAAAGAGTTTTCCGTCCTGGTTTTTCATCCAGTTCTTTTTCTTTTAGGTTTAAGTAAGATTAATTAACTGGACAGCATAATCCGGACTAAAATGACTATTAGGCGTGGCAGGAGATGACATCAAGCAGAAATCAGAGTAAAAAATAGGCAGCTATCCACTCAGTGAACGGAGAAACATTTCTATCCATGCAAAGCTATCTTCAACATTTTGACTCTTTGATTTATCAAGTTCTCTCTCTCTCTCTCTCTCTCTCTCTCTCTCTCTCACACACACACACACACACACACACACCAAGAAACCATCAAGATGGCCAATCATGCTGCAATTGATTTTTCATTATTTATTAACTTTATATGCCACCCGTCTCACCGACGAGGCATGACCCACCCCTATTTGACTGCCTCAGTTGGATGCTTCCACTATCCTGCCTTTTTTATCCCTTCCCATGACTGATAACCAGAATATAACTCACAAACATACCACCGAAGGTTTCAAAGTTCCTTGAAGGAAGCTCAGTGCAAACATTTCTACGAAAAGCTCTCCTCATCCAGGCCTAGGAAGGAAAAAGCGTCCTTTGATTGTTGCTGGCATGAATTCTTTCATACACTTGACATCCTGGTCTGAATTTTACCCTCCTTTTCAGGGTACCCTGGAATTAGATTTTTACAGCTGCAATCAAGCTGAAATCCCCATGGAAAGAGACCCATTAAAATGTCCCCTGCAGGGATGATGGAAGGAGAAACAATCCGTGGGGTGGGAGTTTCCCCCTCTTCTTCTCTTCCCCAAATCTCTTGGACTTTGCAATTCCTTTACTCTCTCAACACCAGAGGACCTGGTGTGCGTTGTAGGATAAGGAAGCCCCCTCTCCAGTCAGATCCTTCATAGCTGAATCGATGAATATTCATTTCTTTTCTCCCTCGATCCGAAAGAAAATAATCTGCAATTATGTAATATTTAATACTTCGCTTGAATACTCCGGCTCCTCATTGCGGAAAAGAGAAACTGTGGAAGATGGTGTCCTCTTCTAGAGTTCTCCTTGGTTGACCAGGAAGAACTTATGAGAGTCCATTGTTTTGCTCCTCAGGCTATGAGAGATGCCAACTTATAGAGTCCTTATGAGGGTCAACCAGCCAGGGATGGGCTGCTATGGGTTTGAGGCCACACCCATCATGGCCACGTCCACATCCACCCAGCAACCGGCAGAGAACCTGTTGCTGACATTTTTGAAGCCCACCCCATGTCAATGATGGCCTCTTCGGGAACATCTTCAGCCTGGGCCAATCTGTGTGACCTCATGTAGGAATACCTAAGAGGTAGTGAAAGCGAGTCCTTCCACCAACTTAATTCATGGCCAATCAGTTGCTGGTGTAAGGCCAATTGTCTAGGATTTAAACCCAGGGAAAGCTCAGATCTGGCGTGGGTGAGAAATGGGAGAGTCAACTTCTCCAGATCTGTCCATGGGGTCATTCTGGGAAGCCTCAGAAAAGGGTTGGTAGACGATGAGATGGAGTTCCAGATCATCACAAGAAGCTCCTCAAACAGGCTGCAAATTTTGAGGATTTGCTATCCGGTTGGTTGACTGAGATTTTGGGCAACGCATGGGAAAAGGGGCGGAGCTTCAGATCCTAGAATTGTGGCTGCCATCTTGACTTTTTTGACCTGTTTTGGGATGAAGACAGGCCGGGCTGTCACCCTCCCAGTTTCTAGGGGAACGGTAAAACCACATCTCGTTCAGCAAGCTTTTAATTGCTAATTACTTTAATGATTGATTTTCATTTTGATTTCAACCGTGTTAATTTTGCTTGTTTTATACTTTGCTGTTGTTGTTTTTTTATTAAAAAAAATAGAACGATTGCTAGAAGCTACCTTGAGGGTTGGAATAAACAGAAAGGGAGAAGAAGCATCCAGTAAATAAATAAATAAAACCTTGCACGTTAATAAAAAAGAAAGCTAATTATTATAATGTAGCAACGTCTTGTGTGTGTAACTGAAATTGAATGCGCTGTTATGAAAATGCTTTTAAGCCCTCATTTACATCTTTTCAGTTTCAGTTAATTATTCCCATTGTATGCATAAAATGAAGCTCTCGAATTTCGCTTGCATATATTATTTAGCTCACCACTTATCTTCCAAGTTTTACTGAATCCAATGTTTTAATTTGATGTTATTCGTCTTTTGCGGTCCTAATCTTCAGATGTTAACCACGATCTTGCTTGCTCGTGTAATCTCCTCATTTTTGTAGCTTTTTGCAAACAATTCCCAGGGCAGTTCCAAAATATGGTTTCATAATAATTTCTAAATTAGCCACTTCTGTTTTATATATAGGGATCCTATAGGTAGGTGTTCTGACCCCCCCCCTCCTTCGCTGGTTCAAAGATGACAGGCAGACAGACTTAAAAGGAAATAACTTTATCAGTCCTCGGCTCAGACTGGCTGAGCTAAGAGGCTGAAATACACCAAATAAATGAGATGAAGAGTGTGGAAGAGAGGAGAGAGGTAAGGGAAGAAGAGAGGGAGAGGAGAGAGGAGGGAGAGGAGGAGAGAAAGGAGGAGTGGGAAGAGGAGAGAGGAGAAGGAGAGAGGAAGGGGAAGTAGAGAAGAGAAGGAGGACAGAGGGAAGAAAGGAGGAAGGGAGGAGGAAGAGAGGAGAAGAAGAAAGTGATGGATAAGGTACAAATATGGTATATGGAGAGCAGAAGAGCCAATAATCGTTTTTGGGGGTTGATGGTAAGACAAATTAATGTAAATATTTAATAATATAAAATAATGTTAGTTATGTAACAATATACATGAGGTTATTTGTTATGAAAATAAAAAAATATATAAAAAAAGAGATGTGGAGCTCATCACCCAGAATTCTCCTATCATGGGACAATGCAAGCATGCAAAATACAGCATTGTTCCCATGCTTCCCAATCTGGAGCATCTCCAAGTCACCCAACTGAGCTCCTTCCTGTTTATGGAGGTTGCAGATGCCACTTGGTTTAATTTCTGAGTGGCTTTCAAAGTTGGGTTGGCAGGAAATGAGATTCACACTTCCCAAAGTTGCTGAGGCTCTGGCCAAAGATGGATCAGGGTTTAACTGAGCTGGAATCCAAAGGGATGCGCTGGTCCTGCTCTCCAGGTGTTTGATGTCATCAAGCCCAGGAGCCCCTTCCTTGAGATCCTCCTGGGCCTCACACCAGCTGCGCACCGCAGTGTTACGCGGTGTGAAACCGGGGCTGATTGTCTCAATCAACAGATATGGAAGCAGGGATCCCCTCTTCCTGGGCACCCAGGGGATCCGATCCCCCGAAGGCCTATGCAAGGCTACGGGAGCTCCTGAAGATGTCCACTTAATCAAGAGCCCGCTTGGAAGACCTTGGAAGATTTAGCGCTTAGCCAAATGTGCATCTTTTTGCTTTTTGCTGACAGTAGCACTTAGCAGGTTGTGGGGAGGGGGGGGGGCTGTGTAGGAGCCCAACCAGGCCACAAATTAGCTGGGTTTTAAACTTGTCTCAAAATACCACACTATCTTTTTTTGGAGGGGGGGAGATCTTCCGAAAGAAAATGGAGACAGAGAGAATGTCGTCCTGGAGCACAGCCAAGGGACCGATTTCCGAGGCACATTCTTAATTGTTTAAGTCGGGCCCCACAAGTCATATATTCCAATTATTTGTTTAGAGCGGCTTGTAATTAAGAGTGGAAACGGAGGCTTTGGGATGCTAAACAGGGCAATTAAAATGTTTCATGGGCGCAAGAGAGAGAAAGGGGGCGAACAAAGGCCCCGCCCTGGCCCTTTGAATAACCCCCTCCCTGTTTAACTTTATTTCCATCCTCCTGTTCTCCATTCTCTCCTTTCCTTGGAGAAGACAGGAGGTGATATAATTCCTTTCCCCCTTTTCCTTTCAAACAAAGCCGGGGTCTCATCGTGGGCAGGGCCAGCCCTCCTAAGTCGCCACTTGTCCATTTGAATGCCCTTTGCGCCTTCGGTTGGCCTCTGAAAGAACCAGGTGCACGGAACTTTGTCCTTCTCAAAGGGGGGGGGACATAAATCACTCTGAGCAGCTCCCCTCCCTCTCTCCTGTCTGCTCCCCCCTGTCCCAGCCACCTTCTCCCTCCCCCCAGCCCCTCTTCCTTCGTCCCTTTGAAGAGTGGGAGTAGATGGCTCTGGGAAGGCATGAGCCATGGCACATTGGCTGGTGAAGGTGGCATCAAGAACCTCCTGGTTCCGAAGTTGGGGGAAACACAAGCCAGCTCCTTCATTCCTTTCTTTGGAAAAAGCCGATAAACTTTGGGAATGAAACCCTTCAATGACCAGAGGAGATGACCAAGACTCTCTTGGATAACAGAAGGAAGCAAAAAGGGGGAGAAACAGAAAGGGACAGGGAGAGAGAAAGAGAGATAAAGAAAGGGAGAGAAAAAGAGAGAAAGGGAAAGAGAGAAAGGAGAAAGAGAGAAAGAAAAAGAGGAAAGGACAAAAGGAAAAGGAAGAAACAAAGGGGGAGAGAGAGGGGGAGAGAGAAAAAGAGAGAAATAATCTTCTCCAATTACAGAAATATTTCTAGCATCTAATTATTTTGAAATCCGGGTTATAAAATATTCAGGAAGAGTCTGTGGTGGCTTTTGGGATGGTGTGTACTCTTTTCTTTTTTTGAGCTTTCTTCTTTTCTGCTGTGTTGCTGCTCTTACAAAGCTGACTTTGTTGTGGGTCGCTTTAGGAAAACATTCTGTTTGAAAAGGGAAGGTGTAAACATTTCGGAAAGTGAATCTGAAAACAAGTAGAAGGGGAGGTGATCATCAAAATACACCGGGCATGTAAAGATTGCACGGATGTATTCCCAAATCCTCAGGACGTTGAATCAAAGAAGGAAGTTAAGAAAAGTCTAACTCCCCCCCCCCGCCCCTTTACTAAGATAGACAGGGTTCAATCAAAGATTTCCATATTAATCTGATTGAGGGGTGGGGGAGACTGACTGCTGTGCATTCCTGCCCCCTTTAGGAGATTATCACTTTAAATGTAAGGTTTGGTTTTATTTCTGAAGTGCAAATGGCTTTAATGAATATTGTCCTCGCACAAGGGGGTAAGTCAACAAGGGGGTGTGACAGCTAACCACCCCTGTCATTCACTGCGGACTTTGGTGCCCTGCGGTGGTGTTTCCCCCCCTCTATCCCAGCCCTAAACAGCCACCGATGGGAGAGGGGCCTCTTGGCTGTCGGGGGGACAAAATGGCACAATTCCCCCCCCTCCCTCCCCAAATGCCCCCTGCAATTTCCTCTCCAAATGCGAGTCTTTATAGCCTCATGAAGAGGCCAACAGGCGGTGGGGGGAGGATGGAGAGAGAGAGAGAAAAAGAGTGAGAAAGAGAAAGAAAGAGAGAGAGAGAGAAAGAAAAAGAGAGGGGGGAGAGAAAAAGGAGAGAAAGAAAAAGAGAGGGGGAGATAGAAAGAGAGAGAAAGAGTGAGAAAGAGAAAGAAAAAGAAAGAGAGAAAGAAAAAGAGAGGGGAGAGAGAAAAAGGAGAGAAAGAAAAAGAGAGGGGGAGATAGAAAGAGAGAGAGAGAAAGAGAAAGAAAAAGAAAGAGAGAAAGAAAAAGAGAGGGGGGAGAGAAAAAGGAGATAAAAAGAGAGGGGGAGATAGAAAGAGAGAGAGAAAGAGTGAGAAAGAGAAAGAAAGAGAAAGAAAAAGAAAAAGAAAAAGAGAGGGGAGAGAGAAAAGGAGAGAAAGAAAAAGAGGGGAGATAGAAAGAGAGAGGGAGAGAGAGAAAGAAGAAAGAAAAAGAAGGGGGGAAGAGAGAGAGAGAGAAAGAGAGGGGAGGACAGAGAAAGAAAGAGAGAAAGAAAGAGAATAAAAGACAGAAAGAGAAAGAGAGAGAAAGAGAGAAGAGGACAGAGAAAGAGAGAGGAGAGAGAAAGAGAACACGGAAGCATCCATGCGGCTGGATTTATCACTGCTTGCAACTCGTGGTCAACTGCAGCTGCCCTCTTTTCCTGGAGCAAAAGGGCAGGTCACCTGTGCCACACCTGTGCCACTGTCTTTCAACGCTGTTTCTCCAGGGCTGCTTGGCAAAGTTTCTACCCAAGGGCTCACCATTCAGTGACTTCATCCCAGATTGGCACAGTCCCTGGCCAACGTGGCCCCCAAGGGAAAGGCCCCGGTCCCTTGCTGGAGTCTAGGAGAGTCCAGGGGGCCCAGCAGAGCAGAATGGTCTGAGTGGCTCAACCAGGTGACCCCCTGCAGAAGGCTAATCCTCCAGGGAAAGGCTGAAGGCGAACGAGGAAATCCATCCATCCATACAAACAAACATACCTACATGCATCTCTCCATTGTTAGCCAAGTGAGTAAAAATATTGCTCAATTCATCCTGGAATGTACAGAACTTCTGCTAAGAGGCTCGGAGGCCCAAAATATGTAAAGTACAGGTAATCTTTGCCTTGCAACCGAACTGAACCGAAGAAGCTTCTCAAACGAGAAGGGAAACATGTAAAAGGGGGAAAAAAAACCATGATGCCAAGTTGCCATTAAAATGAAAGCAACCTCGGGATGCCCAGCTGGCGTGGTTAACTTACAATCTGGGCAGCTCAGGACTTGCCATCAGCATCAGGAAGGCCAACCGGGTGGACTTTTACAGCCAAAGCTCAAAGGAAGGGCCCTCCCCTCCCCTCCCTCACTTATCGGTGGATCTGGCTGCTAGCAGGCTACTGTTTTTGCCACCTCGGCCGAGGAGGGAAGCTTTGAAGCCCACCAGGCGTGTGATTTTTCCTGTTGGGTTAACAGACAAAATTCCAGAATGAGGTCATAAGTTACTTGGTCAGACCAAGATGGCCTGGGGGGGGGGAGAGCCCTCCTCGGGGTAGGAAGTCCCTGGGTTGTGGCAGAGGGGGGAGCCTCTCTTGAGCCAGCCGAGGATCGTTTCACAAAGCAGACGAAAAATATTGCCTTTCTTGCTCAAGAAGAAGAATAGCAATAGCAGTTAGACTTATATACCGCTTCATGGGGCTTTCAGCCCTCTCTAAGCGGTTTACAGAGTCAGCATATCGCCCCCAACAACAATCCGGGTCCTCATTTCACCCACCTCGGAAGGATGGAAGGCTGAGTCAACCCTGAGCCGGTGAGATTAGAACCGCTGAACTGCAGATAACAGTCAGCTGAAGTGGCCTGCAGTGCTGCACCCTAACCACTGCGCCACCTCGGCTCTCGGAAATACATGGATGGAACCTCGAAAGAGAAGAAATAGGCCTGGCGAGGTGGCTCAGCGGCTAAGACGCTGAGCTTGTCGATCAGAAAGGTCTGGAGGTTCGGTGGTTCGAATCCCTAGTATAGGTCTCCTGCGTGGGCAGGGGGTTTGACTAGATGACCTCCGAGGAAGAGAGAAAGAGCCGAGGTGGCGCAGTGGTTAAATGCAGCACTGCAGGCTACTTCAGCTG
>NW_028261382.1:1225771-1273271 GCF_051295495.1 Thamnophis sirtalis
GAGGTGGCGCAGTGGTTAAATGCAGCACTGCAGGCTACTTCAGCTGACTGCAGTTCAGCAGTTCGGCTGTTCAAATCCCACCAGGCTCAAGGTTGACTCAGCCTTCCATCCTTCCGAGGTGGGTAAAATGAGGACCCAGATTGTTGTTGGGGGCGATATGCTGACTCTGTAAACCGCTTAGAGAGGGCTGATCACGAGATCCCAAGACATGTGAACCCTCATAGAGATGGGTCAAGGATCTGGATTTTGATCAGGTGACCCCGGGGAGGCTACAATGGCCCTAAGCATGAAGAAATGATCAAAAGTCACTTTCCCCAGTGCCGTTGTAACTTCAGACGGTTACTAAACGAAAGGTTGTAGGTCAAGAACTACTGACTTCTCCTTTGAAAGCTCCCTCTTGGTCCCAGATCTCCAGCAGGTAACGCTGAGGTCAACCTCGGCCTTTCTGGTGCTTCCTCCTGATCGTCTTTGTTTTCTCTCAAACCTATCATTCCCCCCATGATGAATGGGCGAAAACCTGTGACTGATGGCAAAGGCACCAGTGAAAAGGCCATTCCGGAGATGCTCCCTTGACGGGACTCCAGAATCCAGTCTTTGAACTTCTGGGGGCCTTTGATGGCTTGATGAGGTCCACTTGGTGGGAGGCTGGAGGAGGCTGGCAGGTGGAAAGGGAGAGAGAGGCAAGAATGCAGAAATTCGCTCCGGGAACACCTGAGCAGCCGCCACAGCCAATAAAGAGGCGAGAGAAAGGCAGACACTGCCAACGGCCACGAGTGCGGAGCAGCGGATGATGGATGGCAAATATTTGGGGCTGAATTAAGACTTTGCTCAGTCTGGGAACTCACTCGGCGCTTCAGCGGTTGCAAGAAATTATAAATCTGCCTTGATAAGCAGGAGCAACTGCGTGGCGGGGTCGAAAAAGCCAAGATGGAAACCACGGGGATACGAGGAAAGCTCCACTCGTGGCTTACACACTGGGCAGAGTTCTGACTGTCCCCTTACCCTGTCCCCACCTCAATGCTTCCTGACCCTACTCGGCCGATGGCAGGCTTCCCCACTTGCAAAACTTCCTGAAAGGCTGCCTTAAACGTGATTCCTCCCACCTTACTCCTCCCTGTCCTCTTCTCCTTCGCTGCATTTTATTTTCTTATCACATATAAAGTTTTTATTTTTTTATCTTTATTTTCCATTTTCATAGCATATAATCACATGTATACTATTACATAGTCAATACCATGTTGTATTATTAATTAATTACATCAATTCATCTTACCATCAACTACAAAGGGGGGGGGGGGAAGCCAGTTATTGGCTCTTCTGCTCTCCATACACCATATTTATACCTTATCCGACACTTTCTTCCCCTTCTCTCCTCCCCCTCTCTACCTCCTTTCTTCCCTCCATCATCCTTTTCTACTCTACTTCCCCTTCCTTTCTCCTTCTGCTCTCTTCCCTTACCACTCCTCCTTATACTTCTCATCTTCCCCCTTCACCCTCTCTCCTGTCCCTCTCTTCCTATCTTTCTTCTCTCCTCTGCTTCCGACTCTTCTACCTCCTTTCTTCCCTCCATCATCCTTTTCTACTCTACTTCCCCTTCCTTTCTCCTTCTCCTCTCTCCCCTTTCCACTCCTCCTTGTACACCTCATCTTCCCCCTTCACCCTCTCTCCTATCCCTCTCTTCCTATCTTTCTTCTCTCCTCTGCTTCCCACTCTTCTACATCCTGTCTTCCCTCCATCATTTTCTACTCTACTTCCCCTTCCTTTCTCCTTCTCCTCTCTCCCCTTACCACTCCTCCTTATGCACCTCATCTTCCCCCTTCACCCCTCTCTCCTATCCCTCTCTTCCTATCTTCTTCTCTCCTCTGCTTCCCACTCTTCTACATCCTGTCTTCCCTCCATCATTTTCTACTCTACTTCCCCTTCCTTTCTCCTTTTCCTCTCTCCCCTTTCCACTCCTCCTTATGCACCTCAACTTCCCCCTTCACCCTCTCTCCTATCCCTCTCTTCCTATCTTCTTCTCTCCTCTGCTTCCCACTCTTCTACATCCTGTCTTCCCTCCATCATTTTCTACTCTACTTCTCCTTCCTTTCTCCTTCTCCTCTCTCCCTTTCCACTCCTCCTTATACACCTCATCTTCCCCCTTCACTCTCTCTCCTGTCCCTCTCTTCCTATCTTTCTTCTCTCCTCTGCTTCCCACTCTCCCTCTCATTCGCTTGGGTGTATTTCAGCTTCTGAAGCAAACTCCCTTTTGTGTTGATGGTATTTATAATTCCATTTCAATATACATAAAAAAGAAAAGATAGCAGTATACATGTACAATCATAATACCTTAAAATCCAACACCCCTCCTCCAACTTAGTAAACCCCACTCCCTCCCCCTCAACCCCCCAACCTTCCCCCACTGCAGTTTATTTTCATGTTGCGAGCTCACACTTAATAACCGTCGCAAGAAAGGTCGTAACATGGGACAAAATTCACTTAACAAATGTCTCATTTAGCAAGAAACGTTGGGCTCCCCTTGTGGTCGTATGTTGAGGACTGCCTGTATAGGATGGATCTAGATCCCTCCACCCCTCCGGCCCCACCCCGATTTCCTCCTCTGCCCGGCCAAGGGCAACGGCGCCCCCCTTACTGACCGTTCGGACTCAGGGACCCAGACTGGGGGTTCTTCCCATCCTCCTTTCTCAATTCTTTGCCCCGGCGAGTGAGACGGTTTTGAAATCTGTCTTCCTGCGGATTTCATCTGAGGTGACCTTTGCAGAACTACCTAATATTTTATTTACCTTGGGCTTCCTGCCTCTGCTGCTAAATGTTAATGAAGGCCAGGGATTCCAAGGCAGGCAAATAAAGCATCTTAATTGACTTACCTGCAGCCATAACTGTAAATTGGCTACTTTGGAGAAAAAGGGCCTCCGAGGAAGCTTTTGAGCGGGCCGGGAGCATCAGTGCTCCCTGATCCCAGCATGGCACAGGCACATGGGAAGGCAGGTGGCACCAGAGGAGGAGGAGGAGGAAGAGAGAGGAGGAGAAAGGAGGAGGAGGAAGAGGAGAAGGAGGAAGAAGAGGAGGAGGAGGAGGAAGAGGAAGAGAAGAGGAGGAAGAGGAGGAGAAAAGGAGGAAGAAGAGGAGAAGGAGGAAGAGGAAGAGAAGAGGAGGGGGAAAAGGAAGAGAAGGAGGAGAAAAGGAGGAGGAGGAGGAGGAGGAAGAGGGGGAGAAAAGAAAGAGGAAGAAGAGGAGGAGGAAAGAGGAAGAGAGGAGGAGGAGGAAGAGGAGGAGAAGAAGAGGGGGAAAAGGAAGAGAAGGAGGAGAAAAGGAGGAGGAGGAGGAAGAGGAGGAGAAAAGGAGGAGGAAGAAGAGGAGGAGGAAGAGGAAGAGAAGAGGAGGAGGAGGAAGAGGAGGAGAAGAGATGGGGAAGAGGAGCGGGAGGAAGGAGAAGAGAAGAAGAGGAGGAAGAGGAGGAGGAGAGAAGGGGAAGAGGGGGGAGAAGGAGAAGAGGAGGAAGAGGAGGAGGAGGAGAGGAGGAAAAGAGAAGAGAGAGAAGAGGAGGCAAAGGGCCCAGGTCTGCTTTTCCAAGGAGATTCCAGAGACCCACCACCATTTCCCTCCCCCTTCCCCCCCCCCCAGAAGAGGGGGTTCTGAGGAAGTGCTCCAAAAGATTTCCCCGCTAAGCCCCCCCCCAGGTATCCATCCCTATAAGCCGGTCAAAGCGCTGGGCTTTAAGCCAGGCGGGTCACCGGAGAACAGAGGCCAGGGCCGGCCGGGCAAGCTTGACCCCTCCGCCTGATAAAAAGGGGACCATGCTGGGCATCCGGAGGGAGGCGGAAAAAGGGGTTTAATTTGACGACCAGCTTGTCGGCTGGGAGCAGCAGAGACACCGGCAGCCTCCACCTTCAGCGGGGGAAAGAGAGGAAAAAAACCTACACACACCCCCGCCACCCCCCGAAAACCACCGCAGGCCAAATTCTTGCAGAGCTCCCTCCCCCCCTCCCCCCCCCTCCCTCGCCCATCCCTTCTGCCAGCTCAGCAGAAGTTGATCAAATGCGGGTGAAGAGGAAGGATTCCACTTTCTCCTTTCCTCTGTGGAAAAAAGAACTTGCCTTGCCTGGTCTCTGAGGGTGGACCAGGTGCAGCATGAATTATTCATGGGCCGGCGCTTGTTCCAGACTGCAACGGGGGCGGGGTGGGGGCACGGGGGGTGGGTGGGACCGTCCCTATTTTCCTAAACCGGGTCTAAGGGATGCCACACCCAAGCTAACCTCAAAGAGGCTTCTGGCATCAGAGTCCAGGGGAAAAGGGGGTCTCCTGCTGGGAAAGCCAGTTTTGGAGGGCTCTTCCGCAACCCACCCAGGAGGGGCCCCTTGGGATCTGCAGGGGGAGGGGGGCACCCACTGGGCTGCAAGGCCACCTCCTTGCTGGAGACAATGCCCGAGCCTAGGGACCTAAAGTGATGCCCTCTGCCCAATACTTATGAGATGGGCAAGTATCAGCTGCTTTTCTGGGGCTTTCTTCCTCTCTCTCTTATCTTTCTTCCTCTCTCTCTCTCTCTCTCTCTCTTTCCTTTTTTCTCTTTCCTTCCTCTTTGTTTCTTTCTTTTCTTTCTTTTTCTCTCTCTCCCTCTTTCCTTCCTTCATTCTCTCTTTCTTTCTTTCCTTTTCTTTCTCTTCCTCTTTTCTTCCTTCCTTCCTTTCCTTTTTTCTTTCTGTCCTTCCTTCCTTTCTTTCTCTCTCTCCCTCTTTCCTTCCTTCCTTTCTTCCTTTCCTTTTTTCTTTCTCTCCTTCCTTCCTTTCCTCCTTTCTTTCCTGTTTTCTTTCTCTCCTTCCTTCCTTTCCTTTTTCTCTCTCCCTCTTTCCTTCCTTCCTCTTTCTTTCTTTCCTTTTTTCTTTCTCTCCTTCCTTCCTTTCTCCTTTCTTTCCTGTTTCTTTCTCTCCTTCCTTCCTTTCCTTTTTCTCTCTCCCTCTTTCCTTCCTTCCTCTTTCTTTCTTTCCTTTTTTCTTTCTCTCCTTCCTTCCTTTCTCCTTTCTTTCCTTTTTTCTTTCTCTCCCTTCTTTTCTCCTTCTTTCTTTCCTTTTTTCTTTCTCTCCTTCCTTCCTTCCTCTCTTTCTTTCTTTTCTTCTCCGCCCTCTCTTCCTTCCTTCCTTCCTTGTTTTGGCCTGATGGAGGATTTGTTGAGGCAGGCGGCCACCTCTCTGCTTCAAAGTTCCGTGGCTACCTTGTCAAGTCAAGCGAGGCCTGGATGAGCCTATTGAGGTCTCTGGCACATCCCAGCGCTCTGCGGCCTTTCATTATCCCAAACCGCAGGAGAGGGCAGCGGGGTGGGGGTGGGGGTGGGTGGGGGATATTACCTTCCTTCCAGTCCCCTTCATCTTTTGGCCTAAGGAACCAGGGGGCAGATCTGAGTCGCTCAAGACAATGAGGGACGATACAGATGATGGAGAAAAAGGAGGAAAGGATGAAATTCTGCTTGATTTGGATTAGGAAAAGGCTCAGGAGAGATGCAGAGCCAAGGGAGGGGAAGGAAGGGAGGGAGGGAGATGTAAGAGAGGGAGGGAGGGAGGGAGGGAGGGAGGAAGAACAGAAGAAAGGAAAAGGGAAGGGAGAAAATAGCACTGGCATTAGACATATACTGCTTAGACTTATGCCGCTTCATACTGCTTGTAAGACTGTAATAAGGAAGAGAAGGGAAGAAGAAAGGAAAGGAAAGGCAAGGAAGGAAATGAAAAACGGAGAAAGTGAGAGAAAGGGGGAGGGAGGGAGAGAACGGCCAATTCCCCTTTGCACCACAGGCACAGAATTTCCCCCATTCATGCCGCTGCATGAACCTCCTTGAGTTTTCAGGGGTTAAAATGGAGGGTTCCTGGGGGGGCAGTTTGGTCTTCGGATCAGAGAACGAGACAATGGGTCTCCCAGAGGGGAGGACGGGCGGGCCCTTCTCTGGAGATCTCTGCTTCTTCCAGAGGTAGCCACAACTTTTTCTGAGCTTCTTGGGGACGGGGGGGGGGGGGGGGGGGGAGGGAGGGCTGGGGCTGGAGGGGGGGGGGCAAAAGAGCTTGTCTTGCTGATTTACGCCAGGTAGGGAGCAAAGGGGCTGAGGCACCCAGGGCTGCCCAAGCAAACATCTCTGTGCGCATGAAATTAGAATGTCAACATTTGATTCATGGTGCTGACCAGGGACTGTGAAACAAATTATATCAGTGGGTGGCAATATTAGTCTAAGCAGAAGACATTTAGTCAAAAGGGAGCCACTGAGAGGCTCCACCGAGGCTGGTCAGCATTACGAGAGCAGCGAGGTTGGGAAAGTTTTTCAGAGAGAGAGAGAAAAAGAGAAGAGAGAGAGAAGACAGGAGAGAAAACAGGAAGAAGAGAGGAAGGAAGGAGAAGACGAGAAAGAGAGAAAAGAGAGATGAAAAGAGAGGAAAAGAAGAAAGGACAGGAGAGGAGAGAAGAAAGAGAAAGAAGGAGAAGAGAAAGAGAGGAGAGGAAAGAGAGGAGGGAGAGGAGAGGAGGGAGAAGAAAAGAGAGAGAGAGGAGAGAGAGAAGACAGGAGAGAAAACAGGAAGAAGAGAGGGAGGGAAGGAGAAGATGAGAAAGAGAGAAGAGAGAGAGAGAGATGAAAAGAGAGGAAAAGAAGAAAGGACAGGAGAGGTGAGAAGAAAGAGAAAGAAGGAGAAGAGAGGGAGAGGAGAGGAAAGAGAGAGAGAGGAGGAGAGGAGGGAGAAGAAAAGAGAGAGAGAGGAGAGAGAGAAGACAGGAGAGAAAACAGAAAGAAGAGAGGGAGGGAAGGAGAAGACGAGAAAGAGAGAAGAGAGAAAGAGAGGAAAAGAGAGGAAAGAGGAAGGACAGGAGAGGAGAGAAGAAAGAGAAAGAAGGAGAAAGAGAGAGAGAGAGAGCGCTATAAAATTCTACACCATATTTGCGCATGGCTATCTATGAACATCCATGCAAACTCTCTCTCTCTCTCTCTCTCTCTCTCTCTCTCTCTCTCTCTCTTCTCTCTCTCTCTCTCTCTCTCTCTCTCTCGTTCTCTCTCTCTCTCTCTCTCTCTCACACACACACACACACACACATATGTGCACAACAGTTTAGCTTTTTAAAGTCCTTCCAGTCTACGATTCTCCTGGAAGAGAAGTTCAGCTTCAGGAAGTCTTTGAAAAAATGAGGCATCTCACTCTTGATGGCGTCTTCTTGCCTCCTCTCCTTCCCACCCTTTTCTAGGGAAACGGACCCTTCGGTGTAACTCAGGAATCTTTTATAGGAAGGAAACTTTGGCCGGAGGGGGGGGCAAAAGAAGAGGGGAAAAAAATCTCCCTTTGGCTGCTGTTCAGTTTAAGAAGTGCAGATTTGCTCTGGGAAGAGAACAGAGCGAGGAGGAAAGCAGGCACTTCCGTTCCTAGGCAGCCCCGGCTGGCATTTTAAACCCCACATTCCCTCCCAGAGTGGGTGTTTCGGAATGCCTTCTCCCCAGTGAATTGCAGAAGGCCGAGAGAAGAACCGAAGCACACCAGAGTTCCCTCAAACCCTTCCAAAGTCTCCTATTTATGGTTTTTACCCCTTGCCTGCCCCCCCCCCCTTTAGTTGGGCCTGTCTGCACAAACACAGCAAACTATTTCAACCCCCCTCCACAAAAAAAAAACCCAATGAGATCTAGCTTGCTTTTTGCCCTTATTGGAAATCCCCTCCAAGGGAACAAGAGATTGATTACAACACGATGCACGATACCACACAAATGTCTATTTTGTATTTGTATGTTCCCCTTCCTGTTGGAGTTGTTCGCCGCCCTGAGTCCCTTTTAGGGAATAGGGCGGCATATAAATAAAATGAAACTTCAAACTTCAAACTTTAATTCTTGACACCCCCCCCCCCCGGTGTGACTCCAGAGGGGTCTTGTTCTCCGTGCAACTTTTAAACCAAGAAACGCTGAAGTGAAACCGCCGTTTGTTCTGGGTGGGTGGGAAAAAAACAACAATTGCAAGCTAAATGCTTAGAAAAAGGGGCCTTTCTAAGCAATCTCTATCCCTAGTATTGATAATAAGGAATGTTTTGCAAGGATGGCCATTGATATGCCAGCGTCCTGGGAGCAGCTGCCGGCAGAGGTGGCGGAACCGGTAGTGGAAAATTTGTCCTGGGGCACCAAACCGGTAAGCGAGCGTGTCAGCCAATCACTGTTGAAATCTCTGTGTGGTGTTTACATAACATTGAGCGCCCTACTATTTCCCATTTTCCTTCTCCCCCCCAGAACAGATTTTCTGCAAGTGCCATTGTTAAGAGCCCCCAAAGCATCCCTCTTCATTTCAAAGCAGCTAGAACACAAGGGCACCTTTGCCAGGGTCCAACTTCGCCCTTTACTTGAGAGACCGCCTGCTGCCAATTACCTCCCACAGACCTCCCCACAGACCCATTAGATCTCACAGGGTCGGCCTCCTCCGGGTGCCAACTACCAGCCAATGCCACCTGGCTATTACCCGGGGGAGGGCCTTCTCTGTGGCAGCTCCAGCCCTCTGGAACGAACTCCCCGCAGGGATTCGGACCCTCACCTCTCTCCAGGCCTTCCGAAAAGCCGTCAAAACTGGCTTTGCCGGCCAGGCCTGGGGGTGATGAGTTCCCTCCCCTCTCGACTTGTGTGGTTGTGTGACTGTTGCCTACTTTTATTATTTGTATTTTGTTTTTTATGTTCCCTTTTTCCCCCTTGAATTATTCGCCGCCCTGAGTCCTCCCAGAGAAGGGTGGCATACAAATAATAAAATTCTAATTCTAATTCTTTCCTTGGGGTGCCCGTTGAGATGAACAAGCCAAATCAATCCGTGGGGTAACTTCACGGATTCCCACCTCTGCCTCTCCCTGTCCTGTCCAATGAAACCCACTGAGGCCAAGAGGCTCAGGTTTTCAATTGCACCATTCATTTTTTTTTAAAAAATGGCATCCGTTCCATGTTTCATGCTTTGGAAAGGCTGGGTTTTAAATGGGTTTGTGAGGAAAACGCCCTGCGATGAAATATTTACACAACGGGTGACCTCCTCCTCCTCCTCCTTCTTTTGCAACCCCAAAACCTGCTTTACTTCAGCCCGAGGAAGGGGCTGCACTTTGGGACAAAGCTCATTTTACAAGCCTGCTTCCAGGGTAGTGGCCCTTCCCTTAGCCTTGTGAGTAGCCTCATGAAAACCAGCAGGCCTGTTTTGTGGAGAAAACCTCTCTTTCCCCCAAAATTCACCCTGAGAATTTGTCTAAACCTGCCACGTGGAACAAAGGCCGGGGCAGCTTCAGTGTTGCTGGTAAAGTTGATTGATGCTCCCTTAGACATAAATTCTTGCAAGATTGCAGTTTAGTTTTACAGCTGAAGGTTTCTTAGAAGTCTCTCTGGATTACCCCTTTTTTAAAAAAAAACTTTAAAAAGAGGGTTAAAAACTTGAGTGAGGGTGTCTTAGCTTTGTTGAATGTTAAAAATCCATAAGGAGGTAAAGTGTCATGAAGAATATAGAAGGGAGGGAGGGGGAAAAGTGGAGAATAAAAGAAGGAGAGAAAGGGAAAAAGAATAGAAGGAAGGAGGGATTAAAAAGTGGAGAAGGAAGGGGATAAAGAGAAAGAGGAAAGAAGGAAGGAAAGAAGAAGGAAAGAAGGAGAGAATGGGAAAAAGTGGAGAAGGAAAGAAAAAAGAAGATAAAGAAAAGAAGAAGGAAGGAAAGAAGGAAAGAAGGAGAGAATGGGAAAAAGTGGAGAAGGAAAGAAAAAGGGGATAAAGAGAGGAAGAAAGAAGGAAAGAAGGAGAGACTGGGAAAAAGTGGAGAAGGAAGGAGAAAAGATAATAAAGAGAAGAAAAAAGAAGAAGGAAGGAACGAAGAAGGAAAGAAGGAGAGAATGGGAAAAGTGGAGAAGGAGGGAGAAAAGGGGATAAAGAGAAGAAAGAAGAAGGAAGGAGAGAATGGGAAAAAGTGGAGAAGGAGGGAGAAAAGGGGATAGAGAAGAAGAAAGAAGGAAAGGAGAGAATGGGAAAAATGGAGAAGGAAAGAAAAAAGATGATAAAGAGAAGAAAAAAGAAGAAAGGAAGAAAGAAGAAGGAAAGAAGGAAAGAATGGGAAAAAGTGGAGGAGGAAGGAGAAAAGGGGATAAAGAGAAGAAAGAAAGAAGGAAAGAAGGAGAGAATGGGAAAAAGTGGAGAAGGAGGGAGAAAAGGGGATAAAGAGAAGAAGAAAGAAGGAAAGAAGGAGACGAATGGGAAAACGTGGAGGAGGAGAAAAGGGGATAAAGAGAACAAGAAAGAAGGAAAGAAGGAGAGAATGGGAAAAAGTGGAGAAGGAAGGAGAAAAGGGAAAAGAGAAGAAAAATGCAGAAAGGAAAGGGAGGGAGGAAGGAAGAAAGGAAATCCAATAGATAGTTTAAGTCCTATTTAATGACTGGCAGACCATATTATTAATCTTTCGCCATGGCAAGAAACAGAAAGTTGAGATTTTCTCCCATGGCGGAAGGCTCCCATAGCAAATGCTCCCAACTCCTCCGGCCCTTGAGGAGTCATTAGCCAATGGGGATCATGGCAAAGCAAGGCCAAAGCTCTGGAAATCTAGAGCAGGCGGAGGTGGGAGAGCTCCAATTACCTCCAGGATTTCCTCACTTCTCCCGAGGAGGCTCAGGGCAATCAAACTTGCATTATCGGTGGTGTCAAGGGCATTTTAATGCTCCTCTTTATTGGGGAGAGAGAGAGAGAGAGCTGAATGAAGGGGGAAAGGAGAAACTGATGCGGAGGCTCACAAAGCAGCCAGCTGCTCCGCTTCCTGGTCCCACCTTCGGCGCAAGGGAGACCTTTGTGCGTTCACCGTATCTTTTCCGCCGCACGGAAAGGCTCCGGGATCAGAGAGTTTGAGTCAACAATATTTGGATGTAAACAGAGGATCCGCAGGAGAGCAGTGACCGCTTCCTCACCCGGGGGGGGGTGGGGTGGGGTGGGGGGAAGATGCACCTCACGCTTCCACCCCCGGAAGACAATTGAGGGTGATCAATGCATATAGGGCCTTTCAGAGGGTTGCTAAGGAACCCCCAGGCGCCCCAGAAAAATGCCTCTCGACATACAGAACTCTTTGCCCAGCGGAGGAGGAGGGGGAGACAATGCGCCCTGCCCCGCTTCTAAACTTAATTCAGTGGGTTATGAAGATGGCGACAATCGTGAGGTCGGTCAGGAGGAGCCGAAGGGGAGAAAGAGGGGCACAGGAGGGATTTTAAACACCCTCAGAATAACAGAAGAGTTGGAAGGGACCTTGGAGCAGTGGTGAAATTCAATTTTTTTTTTTTACTACAGGTTCTGTGGGCGTCACTTGGTGGGCATGGCAAGGGAAGGATATTGCAAAATCCACTCCTCCGGGAAGGATACTGCAAAATCTCCATTCCCACCCCACTCCAGAGGTGGCATTTGCCGGTTCTCCGCACTACTCAAAATTTCCACTACCGGTTCTCCAGAACCTGTCAGAAGCTGCTGAATCTCACCCCTGGGTCTCCTGCCCTGATCAGGGGGCTGGACTAGAAGACCTCCAAGGTCCCTAGCAGCTCTCTTCCGACTCAGTCAAGGGCCTCCTCCACATTTTACACATCCGTTGAAAGTGCAGCCTTCAAAACTTTAAGGCGGTCACCAAAAAGCGCCGAGTGATGGATAAAGAAAAGCGGAGAAAGCTTCCCATGCATTTGCCTTCCCTTTGTCCTCAATCTTGATTTGCCCTGCAGGTTAGGCTTATCATAAAGAGAGTATGAATGAGCCTCTCCGCGATGCTCCTCATTAATGCGCCAGAAAATGGATGAGAAACGCTCTTGAACTGCGAGGGGTTTGGGCAAGAATGATAGTCCCTGTTTATTTTGGAAGGGCTCGTGCGGCGTTCTAAGTAAATATAATGTGCAGATTCTCCCCCAAAATAAACAGCGACCCCCCCCCGCCCCCAACTTCAAGTAATTGCCTGATATATGAAGTTGACATTTGGGTTTTGAGATTTCTTCTGAAATGGGAAAGTCTTAATTACTTCCTAGGATGAGGCCAACCTCCTCCGCCCCCCCCCCCGCCACCCCGCCACCAACTGCAAGTAAATTAGAACCATCAGAATTAGTGGGGGGGGGGAGTGAGTAATGTGCTCAGTTCGAGTAAATCAATATTTATTCGGTGGGTTCTCAAATTAACCCAACTCTAGTTAGGTTTCTCTTTCTGCTTTTGTTTTGAACAAACGTATAAAAAGATGGTGCTTGTTTGGCAAGCATATTATGCACAGCAATAGCCCTCAACAAGTTCGGAACTTGGCAACTTTAAGACGTGTGGACTTCAGCTCCCAGAATTTCCCAGGCCCCAAGCTCTCGGAAGGTGTTGGGTTATGGCTTCCATCATTCTACCATACATGTTTGGTCATATCGTGGCTTCCTTCTGTTATATGTGTTGGTTAAATAATCTCCTTGGGCTTTTCAATTGCTTTGCTCCCGAGTTTCTGTGGGGGAGCAGTTCTGTAGTTTGCATGGGAGATGGCCTGAATTAAGATTTCCAGAAGGAAAGGTTTTCAAACCACCATGGCATCACTCTACAAGCTGAAAAAGACAAGGTGGCCACCTGTGGGAAAATGGGACTGTGGGGGATTGTATGGAGTTTAGATGCTATGTAGCCATAACAACATTCTTTCTTGAAAGCCAAGGTCATCCTTTGCCTTTGCACTTCTGCACCTGACCGGAACTGGATGGGTGGAAGCTGCCAGCGTGGCAGTGGACGATTGGACCATGGGATGGACTTGTGGGTGAGGGGGCAAGATCTTGAACTGTCAACTTGGAGGGGAAAACTGGGAAGCTTTCAGATTCGGGTTTTCCCAGATGTGCCAACGTGGCTCTCTTCATAGATTGTAACCTTGAGCAATACTTTGCCTTGGACTCTGATTTAATTTTGGATGCTATTTGGAACCCTGACACCCTATCCTTCTTTGACTCAGCTACTTCTGGTTGTCGGTACGAGTGGATGCTTCCAGTTGTAAACCAAGAATTGGATCCAGGTTTCGCTACCCTTAGTGTCAAACTGTTGAAATTTGTGGAACTTACGACAGTTTGTCGGACGTTTAATTCAAGGTGGTGGCTTGATGCCAAGGTGGTCGAGACTCCAACCCAACTCCAAGGAAGCTTCCTGAAAGATCTTCTTAATCCAACGATTTATAAAGCACATCTTGTCTTACTCCTCTTCCCCCCCCCCCCCCAGTATTTATTTATCTCTGAGTACAAGTTAAATTTGATTGGTTCCATTTGAACTACCATATTTTTGGACTAGAAGACGCACCGGAGTATAAGATGTACCAAGATTTTGAAAAGGTGTTTTTTTTAAAAAAAAAATTCCCCTCCCTGGTTCCCAGAAGCACTCTGTAGGCCTCTCAAACCCTCTGCACGCCCCATTTTTTGTGTGTGCAAAAAACAGGGCATGCAGAGGCTTTGGGAGGCTTGTAGAGTGCTCCTGGGGGCTGGGAGGGAAATTTTTTTCCCTCCCCAGCCCCCAAGAACACTTTACAGGCCTCCCAAATCCTCTGCTTGACCATTTTTGTGAAAAATGCGGTCCGTGGGGGCGGGGTTTCGGGAGACCAAAAATGCTGTATCAGTGTATAAGCCGCACCCAGATTTTCACCCTCTTTTCTAGGGGAAAAAAGATGCGTCTTATACTCTGAAAAATACGGTATTTCTACTTTGGGGGAATTTAAAAATAATAATAATGAAGGATTTTTTTTTTTTTTGTTATGTATAATTTGAGTTTTACCCTTTCCGCGTTAGTGTTGGACAAAGACCAAAGGAAACACCTGACCATTCAGAGTCTCCTACTTAAGGTTAACTTGAGTTTATTATTCATACTCCTGCCTTGTGCATTAGGCAAAGCATAAATTCTGCATACTAATTACCATTGATGGGGCATCACTTTAATGAATTCTTTTTAATTAAACCGCAACATAGTGGCTTTGCACAGGGTGATCTATATTCAGATCTTCAGCTCTGCTAACCTTCAACTTTGTCTGCAGAGAGCACACATTTGACTTGGTTTTAATTCTTTTAAGTAGTAGTAGGGGAATGGGCGTGTGTTTTTGTGTTTGTGTAGGAAGAGAGGGGGTGGGTGGGACAGGAGATAGAAAAAGGAGGAGAAATGGATGTGTTCATTGTAGTCCTTACTGGCCCTTCATGTCAGCCCTGCAAGAACCTTTTCTTGTGGGTCTTTGGCCTGCCACATTTCTATTCTTCTACTATGCCTTTTCTATTGTGGGAAAATGGGAGCGGGGATTGTACGGCGTTAGATGATATGTAGCCATAACAACATTCTTTCTAGAAAGCCAAGGTCATCCTTTGTCTCTGCACCTGACCGGAACTGGATGGGAGGAATCTGTCTTCGTGGCAGTGGACGATTGGACCCTGGGATGGACTTGTGGGTGTGGGGATGCAAGATCTTGAATTTCCAACTGGGTGGGGAAAACCAGGAAGCTTTCAGATTCGGGTTTTCCAAATGTGCCAACATGGCTCTCTTAATACATTGGAACTTTGAGGAATCCTTTGCCTCGGGCTCTAATTTACTTTTTGGATGCTATTTGGAACCCTGACACTCCAAAGATCTTGGACTACAATTCCTGTCGTCCCCCGCCCAACTAGCCTATTGGATAGGTAGTCTGGGCTTTAGATGATTGAAAGGCAGTATAGGTTTTGGGGGGCCCAGTAGACGGGGTGGAAGGAAACTAATCAAGGAGAGCAGCAACCTGGAATTAAGGAGAATTTCCCAATAGTGAGGACAATTAACCAGTGGAACTGCTGGCCTCCAGATGTTGTGGCTGCTTCATCACTGGAGATTTTTAAAGAGAGATTGCCTCAAATTGTATAGTGTCTCCTGCCCGGGGACAGGGATGGACTAGAAGACCTCCAAGGTGCCTTCTGGCTCCGAGGTGGCGCGGTGGTTAAATGCAGCACTGCAGGCTACTTCAGCTGACTGCTAGTTCGGCAGTTCGGCTGTTCAAATCTCACCGGCTCAAGGTTGAATCAGCCTTCCATCCTTCCGAGGTGGGTAAAATGAGGACCCGGATTGTTGTTGGGGGCAATATGCTGACTCTGTAAACCGCTTAGAGAGGGCTGAAAGCCCTAGGAAGCGGCATATAAGTCTAACTGCTATTGCTATTGCTATTGCTATTGCTATTGCTATCTATCTATCTATCTATCTATCTATCTATCTATCTATCTATCTATCTATCTATCAGATTGTTGGGGGCGATATGCTGACTCTGTAAACCGCTTAGAGAGGGCTGAAAGCCCTATGAAGCGGTATATAAGTCTAACTGCTATTGCTATTGCTATTCTGATATTGATTGAATTCCCCAGCCAGCATGTCCATCCTTGGCTACTTTTAAGACTTGTGGACTTCAACTCCCAGAATTCCCCAGCCAAAAATTTTTCCCTTAGTAACTGTGGCACAAAAGGTTATAAAATAGGGGGGGGGGAAGAGAAACACATCTAGAAATTGCCTTGCTTAACCATGGAAATGCTGGTGGCAAATGTGGTCGTACGCCAAGGACCTCCTGTAATCTAAAACCATGTCTCCCCCAGTTGGAAACCACAGGAAAGGTTGGTACAAGGGAAGCCCAGGTTTGATCTTGCAAACTCCCGCCTCTCTCTCTCTGCCCGCTTCTCCCGGTTAACTCTGCCACGCTGTCTCTCTCCATTCTCGGGTTGCTTTGATCCCGGCTGGTTGCGTGATTCCGTCGCTTATTCGCCCCGGGGTTGGTGTTTGCGAGCTGCCGGAGGCTGTTCTCTTCCAGCATATGTTTTCCAAGCAACGCCATCTGGTGCCCACCGATTTCCCCCCATGGCAGCTGCAGAGCAGCCTGCTGCTTGCCTTGGGCAAGACACCAGTCGCCAGGCGTGGCCCTCTCACCCTGGCCAGGAATGCTGGCTTGAGCAGGGAGCCTGAACAGTGTTCAAGGGGCAGGCGAAGCCGGAGGAGTCGGAGGAGTCGGAGGAGGGGGGGGGGTTCCGAAGCAGGCCAGGCGCTCTGCGCTTCCTCTTCTGGTTTCCTCTGCCCAGAGCCTCCCCGCAGCCGTGCAGGGGCCACTTAGCAGAAGGAACGCCACTCGAGCTCTCTCTGCGGAGAAGCATCAAAGCAGCAGGCCAAGAATGGCTGGGGCTGTCATTGCGCTGCTTGAAAGTCACCCCTTCCTGCTTCCGTGCAACTGAGGCTGGAGATGGGAAGGGGGTTGGGTGGGTGGGGGGGGGGAAAGAACCAAGACTGGGTAGAAATGCTCCCAGTCAACCACAAGGCTTTGAACTCGGGTGCTTTGCCAAGCAGAGCCACCCGGCTCTTTCCCCTGGGTCTGGCCAGGCTCCCTCTCTGGGCTGCCCTCAGGAGAAGGGAGGAGGCAGCAGGGGTGGGTGCAGGACAGGGAGGGAGGAAGGAAGGAAGGGAAGGGAGAAAGAAAGAAAGAAAGAAAGAAAGAAAGAAAGAAAGAAAGAAAGAAAGAAAGAAAGAGAAGGAAGGAAAGGAAGGAAGTGAAGGGAGAAAGAAAGAAAAAAGGAAGAGAAGGAAGGAAAGAAAGGAAGGGAAGGGAAGAAGGAAGGGAGGGAAGGAAGGGAGGAAGGAAAGAAGGAAGGGAAGGGAAGGGAGAAAGAAAGAAAGGAAGGAAGGGAAGTGAGAAAGGAAGGAAGGGAAGGGAAGGAAAGGAAAGGAAAGGAAAGGAAAGGAAAGGGAAGGGAGAAAGAAAGAAAGGAAGGAAGGAAGGAAGGAAGGGAAGGAAGGAAGGAAGCGAAGGGAGAAAGAAAGAAAAAAGGAAGAGAATGAAGGAAAGGAAGGAAGGGAAGGGAAGGGAAGAAGGAAGGGAAGGAAGGAAGAGAAGGGAAGGGAGAAAGAAAGAAAGGAAGGGAAGTGAGGAAGGAAGGAAGGAAAGGAAGAGAAGCAGGGAAGGAAGGAAGAGAAGGGAGAAGAAAAGAAAGAAAGGAAGGAAGGGAAGTGAGAAAGGAAGGAAGGAAGGGAAGTGAGGAAGGAAGGAAGGAAAGGAAGAGAAGGAAGGAAGGAAGGAAGAGAAGGGAGAAAGAAAGAAAGAAAGGAAGGAAGGAAGGAAGGGAAGTGAGAAAGGAAGGGAAGGGAAGGAAATGTGAAAGAAAGAAAAAAGGAGGAAGGGAGGAAAAGACAACAGCATGAGCATAAAAGACAGATGGACCGTTGATCATATAATAAAGGTTGACATCTTGAATTTTTTCGACCACACCTTGGTGACAGAAAGGCAGAGACCTTAGCCCAGTCGGAGAGTCCCTGCTTCAAAGGGGCTGAGGTGGAGTGGAAGTGGGGCACGGAGCAGCCTTTTTATCCAGAATGCATTCTATCAAAACCATCAAAAATGTCTTCCAAAGCCACTGGAATAAAGCAAAACAAGTTGCATTTCCCCCAAAATGTCATCCGTGCCTGGCAACTGAGGGTGATGGGTGCTGAACCCCTGCATGGCTAGAAGGGAGAGAGGGAGGGAGAGGGAGAGAGAGAGAAGAAAAAGAGAGAGAGGGAGGGGCAAGAGAGAAGAAAGAGAGAAAAAAGAAAGAGAATGAGGAAGAGGAAGAGGGAGGGAGAGAGAGAGAAGAAAGAGAGAAAGAGGAAGAGGGAGGGGGGAGAGAGAGAAGAGAAAAATAAAGAGAGAGTGAGAAATAGGAAGGGAGAGAGAAGAAAAAGAGAGAGGGAGAAAGAGAGAGAGAAAGAAAGAGAGAGAAATAAAGAGAATGAGGAAGAGGAAGAGGGAGAGATAGAAGAAAGAGAGAAAGAGGGAGAGGGAGGGAGAGAGAAGAGAGAAAAAATAAAGAGAGAGTGAGGAAGAGGAAGGGAGAGAGAAGAAAAAGAGAGAGGGAGGGAGAAAGAGAGAGAGAAGAAAGAGAGAAAAAAGAAAGAGAATGAGGAAGAGGAAGAGAGAGAGAAGAGAGAGAGGCAGGGGGAGAGAGAGAAGAAAGAGAGAAAGAGGAAGAGGGAGGGAGAGAGAGAGAAGAGAGAAGAGAGAAAAAAAAGAGAGTGAGGAAGAGGAAGGGAGAGAGAAGAAAAAGAGAGAGGGAGGGAGGGAGAAAGAGAGAGAGAAGAAAGAGAAAAAAAGAGAGAACGGGAGGGAGGGAGAATGGCACTAAGATTTTTGTCAAAGGTTCAGAGGTCCCATCTCACCCCCCACCTTGAAGGTTGAAATTTTTGGTCCTGTGCTGTGATGAGCAACTTTTTAAACATCTTTAATATTAGTTTCATGGTATATTGCCAATTCCTGGATTTCAGAGGGCTGCAGGTTGGCGTATTATTATTTTACTCCTCCTTGTTGATTTACAACAGCAGCTCTAATGAATGCTTTTAATTCATTTTCCCTGTCGGCTGTTTGAACGCCTCTCCCATGAGACCGAATAAATAGATTTTAAATAAACAAACCGGGGGTCTAACAAGAAAACTTCCCAACAGCCTCAAGTTCACCAAGTCCAATTTTTCTCCTTGGCCTAAAACTCACCTCTGCGTTGGAACCGATCTTCTTCCCTTCCTCTTGCTCTTGTCTAACTGGCCCAATTACTTTATGTTTCCAGGATTATAATATACGTAATGGATAATAATGAAAAGGCCGGTACAGTCATCAAAATAAGTGTTCGTTAAGTAGATGGCCAGTGTGACACCCACAGTTACTGGAATCTGCTTCATTCATAAAATGACTTATCTCTTCAAAGCAATTGTCAGCTTCCCTTTGTTGCAAGATAATTAAATCAGCTCCCCCTAATTATTTATTTTCTGCAATTTACATAGCGAGCCCCTTGGAAAGCCCAATGTACACATCTCCTCCTTCCCCAATCGCTTCTTTAAAAAAAAAAAATACGGCATGCAGGAATAAATCTAGGCTGAGCTGGAAGGGGGGGGAGGGAAGGATCGCCTTAATTAAGGTTATGGGAGCTGGGATAGTAACTCAACTGGGCCATCATTGCAAAGAGCCGGAAGGAAGAACCGGGAGCAGCCAGATGAGGTTCAAACTAGGAGCAGGAAATGGCTTAACGGATAGACTCGATAACACTCTAATGCAGTGTTTCTCAACCTTGGCAACTTGAAGATGTCCGGACTTCAACTCCCAGAATTCCCCAGCCAGCGAATGCTGGCTGGGGAATTCTGGGAGTTGAAGTCCGGACATCTTCAAGTTGCCAAGGTTGAGAAACACTGCTCTAATGCATGGATAATTCTCCCCCCACACTCCCAGGTTCCTACCTGTTGCAGGTATGATAGCTCAGCTCAGCAGCAGCTCTGAGAACCATCACTCAGAAGATCTTCTGGACTTCTAGCTGACCAGCAAAGTTTTCTTCCTAACTCTTGCTAGGTGTGGTTCCTTTTCCTGGTGTTAATTGTTGGTGACAGTTGGAGTGAAGGTTGATATCAGATGCAGAGAGAGAGGACAGGTGCTGAAATCGATAGGACTGCCTTAGCCAAGCCTTCTTAACCTCAGTCAAGATGGGTGGACTTCAACTCCCTGAACTCCCTACACGTCCACCTATCCAAAGTCCAGATGCCTTTTGAAAAAGCACCTTTTGGGGCAACCATGACCTGTGGGTGGCTGAGAATCTCCGTAGACACCTGGGCAAGATTGGGAAACCCTTGCCTCCCATGGAGTTCAACTGGTCCAAGCTTGTGGCCTAAATCTAGGGGTGAAATCCAGCAGGTTCTGGAGAACCTGTAGCGGAAATTTTTGAGTAGTTCAGAGAACCAGTAGTGGACATTTTGAGTAGTTTGGAGAACTAGTATCGGAAATTTGAGTGGTTTGAAGAACTGGCAAATGCCACCTTCGGTCGGCCCCAGAGTGAGGTGGGAATGGAGATTTTGCAGAATTCTTCCCCCGCCAACCCACCAAGCCACACCATGCCCACCGAGCTACGCCCACAGAACCAGTAGTAAAAAAAATTGAATTTCACCACTGCCTAAATCTCTACCTCCATCTGTCCAAATTTCCTACCTTCCCATTTAATGCAGACCCCAGTAACACAGGAGGAGTGCTCTCTTGGGCTTCATAAATAACATTATTTTGAGGGTGGGGGGGGGGTATTCTTGAACCAAGCACCTTTTGACAGGTGGAGATAACAAGAGGGAAGGAAAATGATGGGAAGAAAAAACAGAGCCTTGTGTAAATTCCAGGCTGCAATTCCTCTAGTCAGATGTCTTCAAACTTGGTAACTTTAAGACTTGTGGACTTCAATTCCCAGAATTCTCCAGACAGCATAACTTATTTTCTTGTAATCCCTTCCTCTGCAAACTCTCCACTTAGATCAGAGGCCTTTAAACTTTGGCCACTTTAAGAGTTGTGGACTTCAATTCCCAGAATTCTCCATCCAGCATAACTGACTCTCTTGTCATCCCTTCCTCTGCAATCTCTCCTCTTAGATCAGAGGTCTTCAAACTTGGCCACTTTAAGACTTGTGGACTTCAACTCCCAGAATTCCCCAGCCAGCATAACTGACTCTCTTGTCATCCCTTCCTCTGCAATCTCTCCACTTAGATCAGAGGTCTTCAAACTTTGGCCACTTTAAGACTTGTGGACATCAACTCCCAGAATTCTCCATCCAGCATAACTGACTCTCTTGTCATCCCTTCCTCTGCAATCTCTCCTCTTAGATCAGAAGTCTTCAAACTTTGCAACATTAAGACTTGTGGACTTCAACTCCCAGAATTCCCCAGCCAGCATAACTTACTCTCTTACAATCCCTTCCTCTGCAATCTCTCCACTTAGATCAGAGGTCTTCAAACTTGGCCACTTTAAGACTTGTGGACTTCAACTCCCAGAATTCTCCAGCCACATAGCTGGCTGGAGAATGCTGGTATTTGAAATCCACAAGTCTTAAAGTGGCCAAGTTTGGGGACCCCCCCCCCCCACTCTATGTGATCCCTCGGAAGGGATATTCAGGGGTTACTCCTTCATCCCAAAAGCTTCCAAAAAAAGAATTGGGGTGGCCTCCCTAGGAAAGGATGAAAATACTTCATCTCACCCAGATGGAGACAGTATGTCCATGACTGTATAATGTGTCCAAACCATTGCTAAAATCCCACTCTTTGGATTTCTACTATTTGTCACATCTCCATCCTGGTTTTGACAAAGCGGCATCTTTGGACTTGGCTATAAATCGACGAAAATAAAATAATAAACCTTGACATCACAGGCAGAGGAAAAAGGTTGCGGTGTTTTTTCAACCTGCAGGTCGTGAGAAAGGGTGCCTCGAAATTGACAACAATAAAATGTTGCTATGCATATTGACGGAGCGAGCCTTATTTTTTTGTGTAAAAATTAGGAGGCCGGGAGTCTCTTTTTCAGACTGACACATTTTATTAAAAAGGCAAGAAGATTTCATAGGCTGCGCTTTCCTTCCCTGGATGCATGATGAAGGAACAACAAGGCTCAGCTTAACTGCAAAAGGGGAAGGAGGATTTTGCTTCCTGCCCGCAAGAAACTTAGCTGAAATATAACATGAAGTCAAATTCTTCCTATAACTTCACTCGCCAAAATGTCGAAGTTCTTCTGTGGTTGCAAAAATCCATCCCAAAGGCTTTGGAAACTATTGTTCTCTCCATCAAAAGCAGCTGAATTAGATAGCAGAAGGAACACATGTATCCTTAAACATCTCCCCAATGTGTGCCCAATCAGAGAAAGATGCTAATTCATTGAAATGTGCTAATTGTTCAGCCCCCTCAACAGCTAAAGCCAGATCATTTGGATGTGGGCTTCCAAAGTGATACCCATAGAACTTTAGACTTTGCCTGGAGTGGGGGGGGGGGGACCCTTTAAAATTTAAACATAACTAAAATTCATGAATTGAAATAATTAATAAGAATGTTTTGTCGTCGATGTCACTTCAATATTTGGTTGGAGCAACTGCTTCAATCTTTTTTTCTTTTAACTCTAGAGTTGCCCAGAACATTGGGATTGGGTGGTGTGTGTGTGTGTGTGTGTGTGTGTGTGTGTGTGTGTGTGTTGCTAATGACAATGTGAACTACCCCCATGGAGAGGGAGCCCCTTGCAAAATATGCTTCACTATTCAGAAACAGATGATTTTTCCCCCCAAGGAAAGAAATCAATTCAAAAGGCAGTCCCACCACTGAATCAGAAAAAATGACTATCCAGAAATGCCATTTACTGGAGTGCTGGCTTGGAAGGAAGGGAGGAAGGAAGGAAGGAAGGAAGGAAAGAAGGAAGGAAGGAAAGGGAAGGAAAGGAAGGAAGGGAGAAGGAAGGAAAGGAAGTTAGGAAGTAAGGGAGAAAGAAGGAATCAAGGAAGGAAGATTACAGAGATGTAAAATACAAGGAGAAAGAAAACTCAGCAGAAATTAACTTTGGGCCCTTCTCTCCCCCTGAAAGCTTTAAAAAGTTTTGATTTGCCCTTAATAATTCTTGGCCGATGGCACCACAACTTTTGGGACAGGCACCCAACAAGCTAGATTTGCTTATTGGAGGAAAAATAGCCAAGGCTTAAAACTGTGGCTTTTTTTTCTTGTTTCTTTCTTTCTTTTTCTTTTTTGAGAAAGGGAAAAAGAGAGAAGTGTTTACTGAAATTTGGCAGAAGCATCTTGGCTCAGAAGCCCGGGGTTTTCTGGCCCCATCCCTCTTATATTTTAATTTCCCTCTTTTCAAGACCCCCCCCAACTCCTCCCCTCCCCCTCTCTTGGCTTCCCAAACAAGATGCCAACACAATTTGCCCTGCCGTGCAAACAGACAACTCCCCCCCCACTTCTAAAAAGGAAAGGCGAAGGGAAGGGGGGGGGGCTCGCGGGGGTTTGGATGAAGAGAGAGAGAGAGAGGGAGAGAGAGAGAGAGAGAGAGAGGGAGAGAAGAAAACGCATTGAAATTCCAAGCGGTTCTCCAGGCGGTTTCCTAGCCTCTGGGTCAGAAATGTGGTTGTGAAAATGCCAGCTTTTTGTCTCCGGGCGGGGGGGGAAGGGGGGCAGCTCCAGCGACGTCGGTGGTGGCCCTGCCCGGCTGCCCCCTTCCCTGCCTTTCCCCATTCAGGGAATGAAGTGTCCTGAGAGGCTGGTTTTGATCTAGTCAATTGGGGAAAGTGACAGGGTTCTAATATATTTGTTTAATGCTTTTCAGCGGGGGTGGCGCGGATGGGAGGCCCCCCCCCCCCCCCGCGGCTTTCACACTTTTTTTTTTTGCGCAAATGAAGCCCGGAGTGAAGAGAGGAACTGAGGAGGGGGATGGAGAGAGAGAGAGAGAGAGAGGGAGAGAGAGAAAGCATTTGGTGGTCTCTCTCTCTCTCTCTCTCTCTCTCTCATTTTTCACTTTTCTGCATTGGTCCCTGCTAGTTTGTTCTGAAGCGAGGTTCGAACGGAAAGGGGGGATTTATAGAAATATATCTATTTACTCTCTTTTTCCTCTCCTCCTCCCCTCCTTTCCCAGTAGACTTGAGGAGTGGGGGAGAGAGAGAAAAGAGAGAAAGAGGGAAGGGACAGCTGTGAAGTTATTGTCCGGGCCTGGAACGCTATTGTGCTCCCCCGGCGGGCGGTCCAAAGCCGCCTTTCCACAGGCTGTAATTGAAACATATTAATTAGATAATTTGTTGTTAGTTTAAAAGAAACAAATACGCCCCCCCCCTCTTTTTTCCTTCTTAGCTTCCCAGCCGGGCGTTCCTGTCCCTTCGTCTCTCCCTCTCTCTCCCCCTCCTCCCCAGGCTCTCTCCTCGGCCCCGGCGGCTGCGGGGTGGGTGGGTGGGGGGGGAGCGTTAAGTTAGGGGAACTTTTCCTTTTCAAGTAATCCCGAAAATTGTGCAGCGGCTGTGACAGCCAGCGAAGGACTCGGGGAAACAGATGGAAAGTTTCCTTTATTAAAAGGGCATTTTAATTCTCGTGTTTATTTATTTATGGCTGCGGAAGAAAGTCAGCTGGCTTCTCCCACGACTCTTGCGGGCTAATTGTATTCCGGGTTTGTGTGTGTGTGTGTGTTTGTGTGTGCGCGCGCGCTTTGTTTTTTAAGTGATAAAATCAGCTTCTTTTTCACCCGGTGAGGTGGGATCTCGCCCCGGTTTTCTCTCTCTCTCTCGTTTCTCGTTTCGGTGTTTTTTTTACGGTTTGGTTTAAATTCCTGGCGCCAACAGGTGCTCCGGGGGGCTTCGGAATAATGTGGCGCCTTTGAGAAAAATTTCCCCTTTTTCTTTCTAAAATAATGGCCGTTCCCAAAAAGAGTCGAATTCCGAGGGTCCCAATAACAGACCTAACGCCGATAGTTTGGGATGGGAATAGCCCCCCACCCCGCGCGCCTGGTTGGAGAAAGAGAGACGCTTTGAAGCAAAGCCGGCTCAAGTGCCGCGGAGTTCCGCAGGCTAACCTGCACATTTTTTTTTAATCAGAGCAGGGGGCAGGAAAGCTCCCCCGGCCACCTTTTGCTAGGGACTTTCGCAGCGCGATCCAGACGAGACGGGCGTTATGCTGCCTTAAGAAGGGTATGAAGCGCACCTGTTGCTACAAGGTGTAACAACGACAAGTTAAGGGATCGGGCAAGCTCTCCTCTGTTTACTCCAGAGTAAACCCGCTGGGCCACTGTTTTGGAAGGCCCCGCCGCGTTCTCCTGGGGAGGGGGGGGGAAGTTGAGTGGCCAGATGAGAAACCGAGTCTGGGGGAGAGAAAAAAAAACTGCCCACCGCCACGTTTGTTACTCAGGTCAAACTAACACCAGACGCTCCCCCTCTCCCCCAATTTCCGTCTGCCTGGGGGTGAAGGCTGCCAGTTTCTTTCCCTGTGTATTGAAAAGGGCCCGCTCCCACTTTTCCGGGCTTCAGGGGCGCCCCCTCCCCCCCGTGTAGCTGGGCTACAATCTCCCAACCTTGCGATTTAGCCCGTCTTCAGGCCAGGCCTACTTATGAGTAAGCGGAAGCTGGGCTGCCATTTGGTTCAGGTGAAGGGGGGGTTTCTGGATCGGCCCCCCCTTTTCCTTTCGGGAGGGATTTAATCCGCTAAATTAACTCTGGGGAGATGGGTTGGGGGGCGCTACGCCTTTCTTCACCCCCCCCTTTTTCTCTTTGGCTTTCTTCGTCTCCTCCCCTATCCATCCTGGACTCGGCCGCGGAGGCTTCCCCCTCGCCTGGTCTAATCGTGGGCTGCTTTTGATGAATGGGGCGACTCGACCCCCCCCCTTCTCCCCCACTTCCCGCCCTGTCTTAGTAGCCCGGTGCATTTTAATTAACCCAATGGCGCGTTGTATTTACACAGGCCGCCCTTCTCCTGCTAGGCGTGGGAGGCGAATTGGGCCTGGGGTCCCGGCCCGTTAAACCAGACCAGAAGCAGCAACACCACAACTCTCAGATTGTCTACATTGAACGGGGGGCGTGTGGGGGCCCCGTTTCCAAGGCGGCGCTTGGAGTCGGGCGCAAAGTCCCTTTTAAAGGGCCACTCTTAAATCCCCTTCGGGAGGCGCATTGCGCTTACTTCCGAGTAAACAGGCGGGGGCTTCAGTCGTGAGCCCACCCCACAAATTCACAGCCGAAAAGGGGGAATCTTTTGGTGAAAAGCTTTCTAATTAATGCCAGCCAAGGGTCCTGGAATTCTCGCCGTCCCGGATATTATCTTATTATTCTGTTTTTATTACCTTTTCCAGTGCGGCGAGGAAAAAACAACGGCGGCCGCCTCCAGCTAAAAGCCTGGACCGATTTCTCCGGGAGGAAATGCCACGCAAGCCGCGGCGGAGGACGAACCTCGGAGGGGCTACCCGGCGATCGACTCAGGCCGCCTTTCAACCGGAGAAGCGCCAAGTCCGCTCAAGGAAACGCGCGCGGGGCTGGCTTGGGGGCGCCCAGCAGAGCCCTCCATTCCCCGCGGGGCTGTGGGCCGAGGTCCCCCCCGAAGCTCCTGTTGAATTCCCGCCTTCCGAAGGGCGAACCGACGCCTGGGGAGGGTCAAACGGGGCCCAATTTTGCAAAATCAAAGTCAAATTCTCCGGGCCTGAAATCAGGAATGGCTTTCTCCCTCTCGAGGGCAGCGGTCTTTGGGGGTTTCTAAACAGGGAAGAGATGGGGGTCTCTCGGCCTCTTTACTCGGAAGTAAGCCCCTTTGGCGGGCTTCTCTCTCTTGGGCCAACTTCCCAGTTCTACCAAACGCTGCCCAAACCTTCCGGAATTTGGGTTAATCTCGTTTTAGCGAGGAAGCCGCAGAAAACCCCCCTCCTCCCCTTCCAGCCAGGTGCTCCGGTCCGGCTAATGAGGCCAGAAATCCGAAGACCCAACCCAGATTCTGAAATCATCTTCTTGGGGTTCTCCCCAGAGAGAGTTTTCCCCCCCTCCGCCCCCCCCTTCACGTAGGCCCTCTTCCTACGGAAATAATGTGTGCAAAGCGAATTGCCCTCCCCCACCGTCCGTTTTCAGCTCAAAAAGGACGCCGAAAAAAAGGGGAAAAAACCCTATTCCGCCTTTACACCTTTTAATGAGAAAATATTATTTGGACGGCTAGTTTCATAATTTAAAGATAGACACTTTGAGAGCGAAAAAACAAAGAAAAAAAAATAAATCCCAACCCGAAACGACAATAATCCAAACACCATATCAAGAGAAACAATAATAATAATAACAAAAAAAGTCAAACCTTTGCCCGAAAACACGCATGCTGAAGATATTCACAAGAACATTCATATTTTAAATATCATGCTCATCCTGTACAAGAACAAACCACCCACGTGGGAACGAAAGGAAGAGTTCGGGCCCGACCCTTCAGGAAACCCACCCCACCCCACCCCACCCTCGGAACCAACCCACGGCGCTTTTTTTCCCTCTGGGTCCTGCGTCTCGGGGTGCGCCCCCTCCCAACTCCCCTCAGGATCCGGAGTCCCCCCGTTTCTTTCACAGCTTCGGAGCAGCGCCTGACCAGGTCACAAAAGGATGGGCGGGAGGCGGTGCACACTACTAGCCGTGGCGAGAAAAGGAGGGACGCGGGATAAAAGTGCATCGGTCACAACTGGCAGCCATCCGGTTCACAGACACTTTACACGTTTCCCTCTCAGGGTGTGTCTGCAAAACTTCCAGGGAGGGGGAAAAAAAGAGAGAGATGCTCCATTTGGCTGGGTAGATTTAGGGGCCTCCAGGCCTCCTTCCTCCCTCCCTCCCTCCCGGGGCGAGCCCCCCCCTCCCCGCGGCAAGGCCGAGCCCGTTTCTCTCCCCCCCACTCAACAGAGGAAAATGCAGAGCCAAAAGCGGGCGGCGAAACAATTTCAGAGCCTCGCTTTCTCCTCGCACAGAAATTAAACTTTTAAGCGTTGCGGGAGTAAAAGGGCTGAAACACACGGGCGCGCAAACACTCTCTCTCTCATACACACACACACTCACTCACGGGCGGACCGGGGAATCGCCGCGCCGCCTTGGCAAGACTTCGTCCGCTCGTGGGGCCGTCCCAGGCAAAGTTTATCGCTTCGAGCAAACTCCCACCCCACCGTCTTTAAGCCAAGTTTGTGCTGGGGGGGGGGGTGGTCTTTCCCAGCCGTTAGCCGGCCGAAGCAGCCCGATTTCCTCGCAAGTCAAGGGTGGAAGGCACTGACTTCCGAGTAAGCGTCCGTAGGCGCTGAGTGGGAAGGAAAACCGGCTGGGTCCCAACCACCAGATCCAGCGGGTGGATTCTGATCCCCCCGCCCCAAAAGTAGAGGGTTTCCAACGCCGGTCGCTTTGCGGTGCTGGCTTGTCCGTGGCCCCGGGCGCGGATCCTCTGCTGCGCGAGTTCCCCCCGCCCCGCGTCTCCCCACTCGCCAATGCCGCCTTGGAACGTGGAGAAGGAGGCGGCGGCATCTGGAAAGGCGAAAGGGGAGCCTGGCAAAATCCCCCGCGCGTCCGCGAAAGGAAGATCGTGGCCGCGGCTGCCTCTCGTCCTTCTGGGTCCGGCGGCGGCTGGCAAGAGGCGGGCCGGGCCGGTTCAAAGACCCAACCGTCTTGGGGACCTTCAGAAGGACGCCACTGCCGGGTGGCACCGGGGAGACGGCGGCGGCGCCTGGATGCTCCCTCCGGAGGCCGGCCGCCTCGCCTCGCCGCTGGTTCCTGGGCGGAGGGCGGCGCCGGCCGGGGTCAGTGGACCGCCACCACGGCGTGCAGGACGGAGGGCGGCCCGGTGAGCGTCTCGCTGGGGGTGGCGGGGCTGCCTTGGCTGGGCGCCGTCTGCGTGGAGGGCGGGCTGAGCGAGGGCGGCGAGTTGGGCAGCAGGGCGGGCAAGGTCGGGACGGTGGCGGCCGGCGTGGCCTTGATGGGCACCGGGATGGCCGGCAGCGTCTGCCCGCCGTGGCACAGCGGCTTCAGCGGCATCCCGTAGGCGGCGGCGGCGGCAGCAGCAGCGGCGGCGGCCGCGTAGTCCCCGCCGGCCACCGCGATGGGGGCGGCCGGGTCCAGCATGCCGGCGGAGCCGTAGACGTGGGGCCAGGCGGGGGGCAGCTGGTTGGGCAGCGGATAGGCGGCCGGTCCAGGGGGCATGGCGGAGAAAGGCAGCCCGCCGCCGCCCCCGCCGCCTCCGCCCGGCCCGGGCATCTTGTACTCGCGGGCGATGATGTTCTCGATGGCGAAGGGGTGCTTGAAGCCGGAGGGCGGCGGGACGGGCAGCCCGTAAGGGCCGAGCGGCGCGGAGGAGGCGGCGGCGGCGGCGGCGGCCAGGGCGCCCAGGCGGAGCTTGGCCTGGGCCTGCAGGTAGTGGGCGGCCTCGGGGGGCGGCTTGGAGGGCGCCAGCGGGTCGGCCTTGAGCACCTTGAAGCGCTTGCGGCGCCGCAGGAAGCTGCCGTTCTCGAACATGTCCCCGCAGCTGGGGTGCAGCGCCCAGAAGCTGCCCTTGCCCGGCTGGTCGGGCCTGCGCGGGATCTTGATGAAGCAGTCGTTGAAGGAGAGGTTGTGGCGCAGCGAGTTCTGCCAGCGCTGCGTGTTCTCCCGGTAGTAGGGGAAGCGCTCCATGATGAACTTGTAGATCTCGCTCAGCGGCAGCATCTTCTCGGCCGAGCTCTGGATGGCCATGGCGGTCAGCGAGATGTACGAGTAGGGAGGCTTCTGGTCGCTGTACGTGTTGCGGCCCGGACGGGGCATGGTGGAAGCGGCGGCGGCGCCGGCCGGGATCTGCAGCGCAGGGAGGCGGAATTAGCGGGCTGGGCGAGGAGGGGGGGGCGGGGCGGGGGCGCGTCCTGGCCGGGATCCGCGGTGCGCGCCCCCCTTGGACAAAGTTGGCTCACTATCTTTTTTTGGGGGGGGAGGTGGGGGAGCCCGCAACTTCCCTCCCCGGGCTGAGCGGGCAGGCTTGGGGAGGGGGCGGCCACTCGGCGGGAGGGGCGACTTCCAGCCCGGCCTGGCCGGCTGACAGCCCCGGGACCACCCCTGCGGGACGGCACCCCGCGCCTCGCGGCCCTCCCCTTTCTTTGCCACCCGCCCCTCTGGCACGCCGAAGGGCAGGCTCCTCCGGCGGGGGCGGCGCTTCCCTGCGGCCGGCCGAGAGCTCCGCCGAGCCGCAGCAGCCCTTCAGTGGGCTCAAGCCGCCTGGCCGCTCGCTCGCTCTCCCTTCCGTTTTATGCGCTGCCCCCGATCCCTCCCCTCCGCGGGCTCCCGACGGCTTCCCGGCGTTCCCAATTTGTAACGGCTCGCCCCTCCCCGTAAGCAGGTCCCGCGCCAACCGCAGCGAGCTGGGACGGGGAGTAGGGGGCGTCGTCCAGGACCTCCGTCCCGCCAGAGCCCGCGAAGGGGAAAGGCAATCCACCCCCCTCCCCCGCAACCGTCCACCCCTTCCGCCCCGGGCACTCACTTCACAGGTGCCGCGAGCGAGCGGGGTCAGCGAGCGAAGGGCGCCCGGAGCCTTCCTTTCTGCGGGTCCAGCCGGGGCTCCCGGCTTCCCGGGAAGGGTGTCTGTGCGGCTGTAGACCCGGCGGCTCCTTTCGGACTCTCCGCAGCCGCCGGGCTAAGCAGCCCCGGCCGTGCCCAGCGCTAGCCCGGCTGCCGCCGCCTCCTGCTCTTGCCGCCTGCCGCCCATCTGAGCTTGGCAGGCGGGGGCTGGCGCAGAAAAGGCCCCCGTCGAGGCGCCGCGCTAATGGGCCACTTTCTTCGCTCTGCGATGACACCAGGCTGGGAGGGGGGGAAGGGGCGGGGCTCCGGGGCCGGTGCGGAGGGTGGGGGTGTCACTGCTTGCAGCCCCGCCGCTGCCCCCTCCCCGGCATGCGGGGGGCCAATGGGAAGCGCTCCTGAGCCGGCAGACGGGGGGAGCGACCACCCTCGTCCCCCAGGAAGAGCAGCGGCCGCCAACCAAGAGGCCTGCCCGGCTTTTGCGCCCAAGGAGCTGCGCTCTCTTCCGCTAGAAGCCGAGCCGCTACCCAGCGAGGTGGGCGGGGGCTATGTTGGGTGAGCGCGACTTATTGGCGGGAGGGGCGCCTCGGCCAGGCCGGCTGCCCGTCCGCTCACCCCCAGCTGCAGAGGTTCCCCTGGGCCAGAACCCCGCCGCGCCGGGCTCCCCTTCCCAAGGAAGCGCAGGGCAGCGGGGGGGGAACTTCACGGGCCCCCATTGCGGCAAAGTCCCACTCGGTGGGAAGAAGGTTGCGCCTTCCAGGAGGGCGAAGGAAGTTCAGCCTCGGCGCTGCCCGCTTTGCTTCAGAATGGGAGGCCGGGTGTGCGCCGGGGGGGGGGCGGGGACGGGCAGAGGAAGCGGGCCGGGTTGGGACAGCTATTCCTCGGTTGAACGGCGGGAATCGCTTTCCTGCCGGTTGCGGCGGCCTTGCTTTTCTCCCCTACCCATTTCCCCCCCCCCGGAGCAAGGGGCGGGGGCAGGCAGGGTCCGAGACCCTGAGTCTTCGGTGTGTCGCTAAAAGCGAAACCTTCCCGACCGGGAGAGTCCGAGGCGAGGAGAGCGGAGAAAGCCGCATTTCTTGCGACCCAGGGTTGCTGCGTAAAGATGCCAACTTCGCAGTGGGGCGGGAAAGCCTTCGAAGCGGCCTCCCCTCCGCCAAGGCCCCCCTTTCCCGCCGGCGCTTCGGGAGAGGCACGTGGCCTGGGCCCGACCCAGGGAGGGCCCGCCAGCCCAGCGGCTAACAGCTGGACGGGAGCGGAATCCGGCTGCCTCGCGAGCGCAATGCCAGCCTCTCCATCCACCCCGTTCGGCCGAGCTGCCTCGATTCCCGCCGCTCTTCCTTGCCTTCCAGGGAGGCCTGGCTGGCGGTCAAGCCGCTTTTCCCGAAGGCCGTAGACGCGAAAGAGGTGAGCAAATCCCCGCCTCTCGAGACGGGCTGAGCGGGGGGCCTCTTGGGTGCTGAGCCGGGGATGAATAGCTAAGGCGGGCCGGTGGGATGGGGTTTGTGTATGTGTGTGTTCACTTGAGGCTCCGTCCTATCGTAGTTTTGAAGAAACGGGTCTCTGGGGTCGCAGCTCGCCCCTTCAGACGTTCTCCTCACGGACGCCTGGACTTTTCGCTAAGGTCCTAGTTCTCATGAAGGGAGAGGGGCGGTGGGAGGCGCCATCAAATGGACATTCTTCGCCCCGCACCAGCTGCCTAAGACTGGCTCAAAGCAAGCCTGATCAAAACCGGAGGAGACCCCCCTCTTCCAGGTGTGGGGGGGGGAGGCGAAGCCCCCCCCCTCCGCCAAACCACCCCAGCTCCGCTCCCTTTTTCTCCCCTTCCTTCCCAGCTAAAATTCCACCAAGGGCTGCAAAAATGCCCGAACTGTATTGGCATCTGAAAGAGAGGCATTCCTGCGGCTCTTTGCTCTCGCCTCGAAGCCTCAGTGAGGAAAGGGGGCAGTGCAGCCCCCTCTGGCTAGCGGGGAGGGGAGGGAGGGAGGGAGGACCAAGAGAAGCTTAGAGGAGCGGGGGGAGGGAGAGGCTGAAAGGAGAGGAGTCTCCCCTTAGTGGCCTCCTTTCCAAGCCTAGCCAAAGATTAAACCTGGTGGATTTCCCCCGAAATGGTTTGGTGGAACTTCCCCGCCACTTGAGGCGCCGCGATCTGTGCCCAAAAAATGCCCACTCGGAGAAGGTGGGGCCCTGGAGTCTTGGTTACCCGTTTCCCCTCTTCTGTGGGAGTGGGCTGTGGAGATTTGGAACCGCTCAATCCTAAACCTCCCACCTCACAGGGCACACAAGGCGGGGTGGAGGGGTGGGGTGGGGGACAGCGGGGATGGATTGCATATTCCCGGAGCGATCCCCTTTGGAAATGTGGGGGGGGGGATATCTTGAAATCGACACCAGTGGGTCGAAAAGTATCGTGGGGGGCGTGGGAGGATGCTACCTTTCTTACCTCCCCACCTTAGACAGAGACAAGATAACTAGAGCAGTGTTTCTCAACCTTGGCAACTTGAAGATGTCCGGACTTCAACTCCCAGAGTTCCCCAGCCAGCGAATGCTGGCTGGGGAACTCTGGGAGTTGAAGTCCGGACATCTTCAAATGGCCAAGGTTGAGAAACACTGTCCTAGACACTGAATTGTTTATACGCGAATGCTGGCTGGGGAACTCTGGGAGTTGAAGTCCTGACATCTTCAAGTTGCCAAGGTTGAGAAACACTGAACTAGAGGTAGCCAGAGAGTTTAAAAAAAAACTCGCCCGCGGAAATGCGCGCAGATTGGGGGGGGGGTGTGGTTTGCGGGTAACAAGGACCCGATTCTGCTGCTAATTCACGCCGGGGATTTCGCTACGCTCCGTGTAAATCCGGCGTCTTGCCAATGGACGGCCAGAAAGAAATCGGGGCCCAGAGCGGGAGGGTGATTCCCCCGGACCCCCCCCCCCTACACACACACACACACACACCTCATTTTCTTTTAACACTCGCCCACACTCACCCGTCCACACACCCCATTAACCACATTTTTGTTGCTGGTCAATAACTCACCGAAACGTAACTTAAACACGACGAATTTAGGAGATTAAACAATTTCATTAATATTGAAATGGCGGCGGAGCCTCAGCGAGGCCGCTTGAGATGCAAACGCACGTTTTTCAATATTAACAGAAGCACTTGAAGGGGAGGATAATGTCACCTTCTTAATTCAGCAAAAATAAAGCGCGAGGGGAGGGGAGGGGAAGGGTGGGCGGGCAGGAGGCAAGGAGGGGGAGAGAGAGAGAGAGTCCGGGGCTTCGGTGCAGCGCATCCAACGGACGCGGGTATAGGAGCCCCGGGGGCTCAACGGTTGCAGTTCTGTCCCTAGATGGGATTGGGAAGAGATGCTGAAGCCCCCTCCCCAAAGCGAAAGGCTAAAAAAGCAGGAAAGCCACGTCCCAGCGGATCCTTCCGTAATCTTTTGCCAGTTAGAACGTGCGAATGGGGGTCTTGCTGTCCAGGCCTTGGACGGAATTACTCCTGCACAGGAGCGTATTATTGAAACTCCGGGCTAACGGTTGAAGTTGGCCGACAAGCCCCCACCGACCCCCGTCCCTCTCTTCTGCCATTCCCAGCCTCGAAAAGCCTTTTCATGCATCTCCCGCCCTGTTGATCCATGGATCCACGCAACAGTTTGGCTTAGAAAAGAGGCGCTTGGTCGAGCCTCCTTGAACAAAGGCAGTCTATCTTCGAGAGGCTGGGAACCAGCAAAAGAAACAGACAGGAGTTTTAGGAGTCTGGCAGCTATGCTCTCCCCTCCTCCACCAGGTCTGGGGGAAGTAACTTCGTTGGGCCTGGATCAGTGGTGAAATCAACATTTTTACTACCGGTTCTGTGGGCGTGGCTTGGTGGGCGTGGCAGGGAAAGGATACTGCAAAATCCCCATTCCCTACCCCCCCACTCTGGGGCCAGCCAGAGGTGGCATTTGTCGGTTCTCCAAACTATTCAAAATTTCTGCTACCGGTTCTCCAGAACCTGCTGGATTTCACCCCTGGCCTGGATAATTCTTGGGCTCCTGGAAGGCCGGGAAACAACACCCGGAGACCTCAACTGATGACACCCCCCCAAAAAAACCCCGATATTTTTCCCCTTGTAATTAAAAAGCAAGCGGTTCTTTTTCCTCGCTGTTCCTCTAAACACCCCGGAAAAAAAACAAGAGATAGGCGCAGATTCCCGGGAAAACCAGGACGCGAAACGATTTTTAGGTTCCCGAATTGCGTTTGGCAGGTTGGTGACAGCAGCCGGGAGTCCGGCTCAAGAGAGTCTGGCTACTGGAGAAGAGGGAGGGAGGGGGGGGGATTGGCTCTAAAGGTTCCGCGCCGTCCTGCATGCGCCGAAGAACCGGGCCTCCTCCATCTGGCGGCTTTCTCTGCGCCCCTCGCTCAACGAAAAAGACGCCGCCAATTGTCCGGAGAGTCCACCCCCCCTGACTTTCTCCGGAGCAAAGACGCCTCCTTGCAGCCCGCTGGTCGGGAAAGAAATCCCAGTCGGTGGGGGCTCCGGGAGGGGGGAGATCCGCGTGGCCGGAGGAGTGGGGAACCCCATTATACTCTGGCCCACCGGCCTTCCTGGCAGGAGCCGCCAAAGGTCTCTTTCTGGGCGGAAAACCACCCACATCTCCGCAGGACGGGTCAACACCTCGACGGGAAGCCTGCATTCTCACGAAACCTGCGAGTCATCCCAAGAAACGCGCGCCTTTGCGCTCGACGTTAATTTTAGAATCTACCCAAATGTGATCAGCGCAATCCACCCCTTTCTTTCGAAATCATTTTCCCCCTTTCAAGAGAAGGGCTCCTGGGGGGCAGCCCTTTAGCTCTCTGTTCGCACAACCAGGTCAAAGGAAGAAGAAGCTGGTTAGTTTTAACCGCGCCTATTTTTCCGGGGCTAGCAAAACCGGTTAGTTTAAGATCCGGGTGTGCGGGTTAATTTGCGCTTCCCTCTATTGCGGCAACCGCGCAAACGGTTCCTTCCGAGAGCGGGGCAAAGGGTGTCTTGTGAAGGCAGTTAATTCTGCGTGCAAACGGGCTAGGGAATGCAGGGGGAGGGGGGGGCTTATTCAAATCAGACGCCAGGGGAGGCGTTGGGAAAACGGGACCCAAATCCCCGAAGTCACTTATATCCCGTGGAACTCCATCAAGCTCAGGAGGCCTCGGTGGGCGTCCGGGGGACTCTGAGCTAAGCCCCCTTTCCCACAAGGGAGACCACACACCGACTCCCAGATTTGCCAATAATTTATGCTAAGTTTCTCTCCATAAATCCTCAATTCGCTTCAGTGGGCGAGCCTGGGCGGGCGGGCGGCCCGGCAGAGGGGAGAACCCCCCCCCCCCGTCACCCTATTGATTTTATCCGCGGGTTTACACGCAGCTGTAAACTGGGCGGGGGTGCCTGGCACTTTGGCGCGGATGTTTCCCCCCCTCCGCCTTAAAAATAAAAAAGGGGGGGAAAATCACATCCCCTTTTAAAGAGAAGCTCTCATAATCTTGTTAATATTGACAAAAAAACGGTGCGGAGGGGAAGAGGGCGGGCGGGGGGGGGGAAGCCTCTCCAATTCGAAACGAGGGCCGTTTTTTTCCCCCCTTGGCGTTACCCCCGAATTTGGGGGCGCAAAAATAAATTCATGAAATTGTGGCGGGGAAGTAGGGGAGACTAAGGTGTCGCGTGAAGAAACAGTCAAAAATCTCTTGCGAGATTTCGAAGTTTGTGTGTGTTAAAGGATGTGCGGGGGCGGGGGGGGGCAGTCCGTGTATTTGTGGATCTGCGTATGGAGTCTCGGTTGTTGACTTATCGGGGGAAAAACGAACTAAACCATATATGGATTGCATTCATTCACCCAACAGGTTTTACCCGGATTCTGAATGAAGGTTTCGTCCGTTTCTCACAACACCCTAACCCGTAAATTAAACGAAAGAGCCACTTATACACACTTTAAAAAAAAACAAACCCAAACCCTCTTCGGATTAAAACCAAATGCAAACTTCACGGGTTGACAGAATGCGGGCCGCCTAGACTCTCTCCTTAACCTGTTTGTTACTCGGATCGGTGGGAGAAACAACCCCCTCCCCTGGCCGCCGCACCTTCCAGTCCTTATCAGCCCCCTCCCTCCTTTTCATTACATTCGCCATTCAAGGGGAAGAGAAAATCAGACACCCCCCCACGCGAGCTTCGTTTCTAACCGGAGCTCCTGCCTGGACAGGTGGGGGACACGGGTCAGACTTTGGTGGGGATGTCCCAGCTACCTGATCAGTTGTTACCTGAGTTTTTCCTGTCTTAAAATAAGGCCCGCTAAGAGCCGAAAACTCGCGGTAGAAGATATTCTACCCTAGATCTGTTTGGAAGCGACTTGATTCCCTAGGCACGTGTTTACCTGCACAGCTGAGCTGGCCAGCGGGTCAACGTGTGAAGCGACCTCCTCGGGCAGCGTTTCCTTAGAGGCGAGTCGGAGGCCCGTGACGTCGGGACGAGAGCACCCTCCCGCCATGGACCTGTCAAACGTCCTCCCCCCCCCCACTCCGGTGCAGAAAACACTATTTTATAAAGAGAGGGGGGGGGTGTTTAGAAAATCGCCCTAACTTGCTTAAGACTTGCCCAGATCGAGTAAACCGCCGTTTATTGAATAAACCACGATCGGCTTGACTTCGCAGGGCCCAGCAACGCTGATTTCACAACCCACAACGATCGGGTTAACGAAACGAAGTCAAACCCACATAAACCCAGTTTTCCCCGCTGTTGGCAAACCGTGACCCTTCCAGGTTTCTTTTACTGAATACGTTCCGCCATAAAGCGAGCCGAAGCGCCACTTGGAAATGCTGCAAAATGTTCCCTTTTCTCCTCCTCTTCGAACCGAGCTGAAGGTTTTGTCCATTTCAGCCTCTGCGAGAGTGGCGAATATTTGTATATTTAAGGCTTATTTAAGTACCTTGGAGAGAAAGAACCGCTAGAAAAGATTCCTTAGCAACCGGTTTATTTCCAGGTCTTTCCCATCGCGGAGACGCGGCTGCCTTCACACGAGAGCTTCATCCCTCTTGACCCATTTGGGGCGCTCGCCGACTCCTTGAGCCCCCAAGCCCTCTGATCCCGCGGCTCTCCCCCCCCCCCGCGTGGCTGTTTCCACCGAATTGCGGGGAAGGGGAGAACCAAACTAGAAGAGCAGAGGGAGGACACCAACCCCTCCTGAGCCACCCGGTGGGTGGTGGGGAAGAGGGGGCGTTTAGGGCTGCGGCCTTACTCTCACGGAGGCCCGTGTTGGGCGCGCCCCCCTCTGCCTTTCGGGAAACCAACCCCGAATATCATCCTCGCTTGAACTTCCAGCGAGGATGGGGCGCGGTTGAGGAAGGGGTCCCGCTAACTAAGTCCTTGCTGCGTCGCATAAAGAGACCTTAGGATGGAGGTCGTCTCCAAGACCCCCACCCCACAATTCTTACCCTGACGCCAAGACCCCCGTCGCTTTAATTTGCAAGGTGTGTGGTTGGGTTATGATTAAGTTCCTCTATTTTTAGACAATCAAACTCAGGCTTCCCCCTTCTTCTCACCTCCTCCCCCCTAACGCTCCCCCCCCAATCCTTTCGCCTCAATTTCCTCGCTGGCAGAAAAGTCGCTGCAAAGACCCTCCAGTTTTATTCTGGGGGTGGGTGGGCAGGAGATTAAACCCCTTTCTTTGCTAAGGTGGGCCCAGCTTGAAGGAAACGTCGCTTTCCCTCCCTCTCCCTTTCTCTCCCCCCCCCAGCCTCCCCCAGAGGAAATCCAGCGAAGGCCACCCGACTCCCCAGGAGGGATTAACGCGCCCCTTTCTCCCCGCTTCCCCCTCAGCGGCTCAGCTGGAGCGGGCGGGCGCTGGTTGGTTTGTTCGGCCGAACAAAGGTTCGAGCCCAATTGCCCCGCACTTGTGAACTGGCTCCCCCGACCTGAAGTATCTTTTACAGCGGAGGGAAAGCGAACACTTTCGCGGAGGTCTCAAAAGGGGTCGAACAAAAGCCAGCGTCCCAAAGCTTCTGAAAGTGAAGTAGCCAGGCGTGACATTCCCAGGGTCAGGCCGAATGAAAAGCCGAGCCACAACCGGGCGCTTTCACAAGGCGGCTGTCGCCCTCGGAGGAAACAAATGTTGTAAAAAAAGGGGGGGCGATCGCGCCCCTTCCGTCAAAATAGCAAATGATAGCCAAACAGCGTCGTCAGCACCGACCCTGGCCGTGGTGGGGAGGGGGGCGGCGGGGGCGTCTTTACCACTGCGCGGCCGTGGTAAACCGTTCGGGGGAAGCGCGTCTTTCGTTATTTTTGCACGCAGAAGTCGCGGAAATAACTGCTGAACTATCCTCGGCAAACCTCACTCTCGGCCGGGGCCGCGGAAACACGTTAGGAAGTGAGACCCCCCCCCCCGCTGAACAGGAGCGCATCCGACCGGCGATTCCGCCTCCCAGGAGCCCACGCGGAGTCCTGCGTGGGTACCCCGAAGCTCGTCCTTCCGCTTGCGAGGCGGTTGGTTCACACATTCAAGAGGACGGGGGCGCGTTTGGGATGAAGCCTCTCCCGGGTTTTTGTTATTTTCCTGGGTTTCATCCATACATCTGGAGAAGGGCAGAGCCATCCAGATGGAAAAAAAACCCCCATTATTGATTCGGAATTAACCCTTCCATCCCGCCCGACCTCTTTGGAGTGCAACTGTTGGCAGTTGGCAAGCGATTCCCTTAGTTTGGATTTTGTTTTTTTAATTTGTGTGTTGTGTGAGGGGGGAGAGTAGCTTTTACTCAAGGACCCCCGCACGTTTTCGTTTTTCCGTGGACGAAGGCCAGAAACAAATATCAGATTGTTTCTGCTTCGCCCGGCATATCTTTCCAAGGCGCGCCAGGCGGCTTAAGAAAACAAATTTAAAAAAAATAAAAAATAAACCCCTGACGTTCATTAAAGACTTTGCAAATCGATCGATCTGCGGGAAAACGGCCCCTTCCCCATCTGAATGGATTCCCTTGCAGCTTGGCTTCACCGCCCCCCCCCCGCCGTTTTCCACCGTCCCCGAATCACCACTTCCAAAGCGCTCGCTCGCTCGCTCTCTCTCTCTCTCTCTCTCTCTCTCTCTCTCTCTCTCTCTCTCTCTCTCACACACACACACACACACACACACACGCACGCACGCCCCTCCCGTCCTCCTGGCCAGATTCGCTCCTTAATTTCCGGCAGTTAAATAGGGGCGCTTTGCAGCTCTGTAGTTGGAAGCCGATGCTTTCGCCCCAGCGGGAGCTGTAAAGGAATTTTACTCGCGTTTTTTCTTTTCTTTTCGCGAGTTGACCCTTCCCTACAGACAGACGGAGAAGACATAGATACCAACACAAAAGCGCGCAGAATCACAACCAGCATCCATGTGCCTTCCTGCCAATTCCTACACAGATAAAATAAAACAATACCGCAAAATAAGATATAAAAATGATGGGAAGAGACAAGAGCTTGTTGGACTTTCATTAACGCAGAGCCAAAAAGGTTCCTCCGAATTATCCATCCTGTTCTACCACCTTCCTTTTGAATTAGCTGCTCTTTTCAAGCATTGAGCTACTTTTCTAACCTTTTTTTGGGGGGGGGGCGGCTTCCATGGTGAAGTTTTCTGCTGGAGCTGGAGCTGTTCACCATCTGGACCTTGATTCCCTGGTGCTCAAAGGGAATTGCAAAAGATCTCAGCCAAACCCAACCGCGGGCTGAAAGGGGAAGAATCGTGCAGGAGATCTTAGGGCTGAATGAATATTTGGTTTTGCTGAGTTTTGGGAGGAAATGCTCCCCACCTCTCTTTTGGGAAGCAGAAGAAGCCCTATACAGCATTGGGTTTTTTTCAACCTGACTTATTACCTTGTGGGGCTGATACAGCATGGAAAGAATACAAGCTATGAGTTTCCTTCACTGGAGAAAGCAATTATGTTCGGAAGAACCCACAAAAGGGAAACAGGCAGTTGAAGAACCTGGTGGCGGGACACCATCAAAACTGACACCAGCCAGAGCATAGATAGAAAACCCTCACAGAAATAATGCAACATTGGAAAGTGTGGAGAGACTTGGCCCACAGAATTGCAAGAGTCAGACACAACTGAATGGATATCCACCACCACCACCACCATCATCATCATCACTTTCCTTATGCCCAGGTCAACCCCTGATCTGCAGAATTGCAAGAGTCAGACAAAACTGAATGGATATCCTCCATCATCATCATCATCATCATCATCATCATCATCATCATCATCATCATCATCATCATCATCATCATCACTTTCCTTATGCCCAGGTCAACCCCTGATCTGCAGAATTGCAAGAGTCAGACACAACTGAATGGGTATCCTCCATCATCATCAATAGCAATAGCAATAGCAGTAGACTTATATACCGCTTCATAGGCCTTTCAGGCCTCTCTAAGCAGTTTACAGAGAGTCAGCATATTGCCCCCAACAATCTGGGTCCTCATTTTACCCACCTCGGAAGGATGGAAGGCTGAGTCAACCCTGAGCCGGTGAGATTTGAACCGCTGAACTGCTGATCTAGCAGTAGCCTGCAGTTCTGCATTTAACCACTGCGCCACCTTGGCTCTTTGGATCATCATCATCATCATCATCATCATCATCATCATCATCACTTTCCTTATGCCCAGGTCAACCCCTGATCTGCAGAATTGCAAGAGTCAGACACAACTGAATGGATATCCATCATCATCATCATCATCATCATCATCATCATCATCATCATCATCATCATCATCATCATCATCATCTTTCCTTATGCCCAGGTCAACCCCTGATCTGGATCAGTAGAAGTACCTCTGTTGGTAGCAGTGGCGAAATTCAATTTTTTTAATTCCTGGTTCTGTGGGCGTGGCTTGTGGGTGTGGCAGGGGAAGGATCCTGCAAAATCCCCATTCACTCTGGGGCCAGCCAGAGGTGGCATTTGCCGGTTCTCCAAACTACTCAAAATTTCCAATACTGTTCTCCAGAACCTGTCAGAAGCTGCTGGATTTCACCCCTGGTTGGTATTGGTCCTCAATACTCCAGGCAGAACCCATTGACCTTTCCAATGAAAATAATCTTGGGCCTTTCCATATCCGAGGGGCATCTTCTCACACTAAGATGCTCCTCAAGAGGCCATAACCTGCAAGGACAACATTTTGGGGATGGGGCTAAGTGGTCCACATGGAATATGCAACCTCTTGAGGTCTCTTCCCTGTCTCAGGATTGTCCTCCTGGGTAGCTTCTCGTCCAGCCTAGTCCAAACTCATGGCTTGTGGTACACAGCTTGTGTATTTCACATTATCATCTCTGCTATCTGGAGGCAAAGTAGATTTTCTAAAGACCTAATGAATAAACAAGCCCAGAGTGAGCGTGGTGTAATTTACCTTGTTAATGCAGATATGTGCATAATAAATATGCATTGCTCTGTCTTCAAATAAATTCTCTTTCATGCCTAACTATGGTGGGTGTTTTTCAATGTGTTTGTTTTAGCATCAGCTCTGGAAAATACCATCCTTTCTGGCTTTCGCTGTGCAAAAAAGATGGGAGCTATTTTGCAGCTGCCTTAAGTTAGAACATCTGGAGAAGATCTGGACACTTGTGCTGGATTCCCCCAACATCTGTGTATTTTTGGTGCACCGAACACGATACAGATCAGAAATGTGGCCTGTATGCCATGAACACTGACAGATTAATGGTTTCTGTTTTTGCTGTTGAGAAGGTTCTTGGGATCCTTTCATTTTATTTTTAACACAACGTAAACTAACTGCAGTTTGCAGCCATGTTTTCAGTCCTAGTTTTGCTCTTAGTCTAAAAGGATTCCTGACCAGAGTCTTTATTCTACCCTATTTTAAAGTAGAATAAAGTTGGTCTTCCTTTCTCCAAATTAAACATTCCACAACCTTTCAGGTCCCTTTGACATCCTTTCTGAACATCTTCAAACCTCTCAGTTTCCCTCCGTCAGGCCGAAAGATGGTTCAGCCCAGCTCTAACTGGCAGCTGCTTTTTTTGACTTAATGCCAGATGTTTGTCTTCCCCTCTAAATTAGTCCCAAACCTCGCTATCTAAGAGACCAATGACATGTTACAAACCTGTCCAAATGACGTAATAGGCAGAAGCATCTTCTGGAAGGCATCATCATGGCTTTCTTTGGTGTTGATCCCAACCTTTGGAGCTACAATCGATCCTCAGGCATTCTGTTCCATGCAAAGACAGGAAAAGATCTCTTTTTAATAACTTAAGGGGTTACAAAGGGTGCAGCATCAATCAATTGCTTTTATTTTCCTATTGTTATTTATAAGTCGGGCGTTGACTCATTTTTGTTGCTACTGAAACACCGATCTATTTGGTTCCCCAAATCCTTCTGGGCTGCTCCAATGTCTTGCTTCCTATTCTTCTTATTTTGAGGTCAGCAAAGAATGATTTTTTTCCTCCCCCTAAGTTCCCCCCCCCTTTCCCCAAATAATTTCAGGGGAGGCCACCTCCTGTTTAGTTCTCCCTTCAACTTGCAGAGACAAATGAAGCATTTGGAAGTTCTCCACAAACGGAATTCACTCTGCAAAGCAAAAGATGTTGGAAGATGCAAGCTTGAACCCAAGCCAAGAGGTTCTTGTGTTGGGAAAAAACTATTCCAGACTAGACAGTTGTTGTTGTTTTTTTTTTTAAAAAAGAGAAATGCCTTTTCAGGCAGGTTGGGGAGGGCAGAGGGGGGAAGAGTTATGGGATCCCCTCCCTGCTTTTAAACAAACGAAGCTGCAGTTGCCTGTTTTTGCTTCATGGCAAACATCTCACAGCTTGGATATGCCGGTGCCGGCATATATTATTTTAATTAAGTCGATGGCCATTTCCCTTTCCTTGGAGATCCATTCCATGGTGCAATTAGGAATGCTTTGGTGCTAGCACATATGAATATTCAGGAGGGTGTCAATTAATTAGCAGACAGTGGAATCTCATTACGATGCTCAAAACTCCTTTAGTGCTAAGCGGAATTAAAGGGGCATTTGGCAATGTGCTGGATTAGGGAATATTTTACTGTGCACCCATTTAACTTCATTATCGTTGCACTTACACTACCCTCTGATTTTTATTAATTAAATTGCTCATTAATTTGTCCAGGAAGAAGAGATAAAAAAAAGTTTTACGACAGACACAATGCTCACGCTGGGATCGGCTTCAAAAGTGTACTTCAACCCTTCCCTGCTACCCGGCGAGAAAGTAATTTACCATGGTTAGCAAAGAATGCGCCCGATAGTACTTCACATCCCTCTCCTCCGAGAGGACTCTTGTAACCATTCCTCATTGTTAGACACTCCAGGAGAACTTTTACTTCCTGCATCGTGGGTTTCCCTCACATTCACATTCCTAAGACCCTAGTTTAACCAGTGTTCCCTGCAGCTTTGATATGCTTCCCTTGGCATTACAGGGGGAGGCCTAACAATAAACAAGCAGAAATTTGGAGAGGCTAGCTTGGCTGTCTCCTTTGAGTTGAATTTCTCTCCTGGAGAGGAGATAGTCGTGGAGATTTCCTAGCAAGAATGTAGACAGTGATTTGCCCCATTGTCCTCTTCCAGGGCACTGGTTTCCCATTCTAGTCCTCAACCTTCCCCCGGCAGTCATCCACCCATCAGGTTCAACCTGGCTCAGAAAAAGTCATCTAGGTGGGCCTCCTGCTGAGCCTCCCTTGAAGGCACCTTTCTTGGACATAGAGTTCCACCCTTACGTTGACCAAACCCACACCTGTCTTGAAAACTATGGACCTCAAGGAATAGCTCCTATCAGATTGGGTCATTTGTTATGTGGTGATAAGCCTCCAGAGATGTTCTCCTGATCAGAATCCAAGAAACATCTTCAAGCTTCCTTGACTGGTTAGGGTCTCTCTGTAATATTATTATTATATTGATTAGTGTTATAGTTGGATCACGGACTTGATAGGTCCTGACAGAAACAACAAGTTCCTATCCTCACCCCACCCCAAATGCTCTCCTTAAATTTATCCTAATTCATTCTCCTGGTAGGACCACCCTGTTTCAAAAGAAATCCTACGGTATTTACAAGAGCTAATAGGTGGAAATACAACCCTCCTTTTCATTATTATTTTTTCTTCTTCTGGAAACAAATGTTCTCCTTCTGATTAGGCCCTTCCTAAACGCTTACCTTCCCATCATTGTGGGAAGATGATTTTTAAGACAGAAACATTTCCATAGGATATTACGCTTTAGAAAACAAACAAACAAAAATTCCCTAAGAAATGTTTGATATTAAATATTCATAGAATTCAAATGCAACAGACAGGCCACCCTATCTGTACACGGGGCTTCAACATGACAATAATCCCACAATTTTTTAAAAAAAACCTCAATAAAATATAAATTATCCCTTACTGAAGAAGCCAAATGATGGAAAATTAACAACCCACACACACACAAAAACCCCAACCCCACATTATTTTCAGCACCCAGTCCTCTGTTACACTCCTCACAAACAAAAGGTTAGAAAGACAAATATTAAACCCACCTTTATCGAAAGAAGCTGCTAGATATGCGTAGAGAATTAATAAGGATGTAAAATTCATTAGCTGCATTTGGTGGCATCAAAATAAGTTCCAGCGAAAGCGAGGGGGTGCACTGGGGGGGGGGCAGGAGTGAGAAAAGGCAAAGCCTTCTGGGCATCTGAAACCATATGCTGGAATTAGAGTTAATTGACTAATTACATAAATTAGACATTAATTTTACAACGCATCAAGTATAAAAAAGATATCTCAATTAATTGTGCATAAATTACAAGGTTAAAGGGGCAGCCCTGAAAATGGGGGGGGGGGAGGATGGCCAGGGGGCATTTCCTTGGATCTGAAGAGGGTGCTGAGGGATTAGAAGGTGGGACAAGTGGAAGATGCCATCAGGGCAAAGGGATGGAAGAAGGGGTATTGGCTACCCAGGTTGGGCTGAGATCTCTCACCAACCAGGAACGTGGAAAGAAAGGGGAGCGAAGAGCTGGATAATTAGAGTCAATCCTAAATTACAAGTCAAGATTTATTTTTGCTGGATGCAATGCAAAGGAAGAAGCCTAAGTGGCCTATAATAGCTGTCTAAGATATTAAATCATTAGGTTCTTGGTTTGGGGCTTATGGAAGAAAGAAGGGAGGGAGGGAGGGAGGGAGGAAAATGAAAAGGGGAAAGAGAAAGGAGAGAGAGACAGAGAGAGACAGAGAGAGAGAGAAAGAGACACACAGAGAGAGACAGAGAGAGAGACAGCGAGAGAAAGAGACAGAGAGAGAGAAAGAGACAGAGAGAGACAGAGAGAAAGAGACAGAGAGAGAGACAGAGAGAGACAGAGACAGAGAGAAAGAGACAGAGAGAGAGAGAAAGAGAGAGAGAGAAAGAGACAGAGAGAGACAGAGAGAGAGAGAAAGAGACAGAGAGAGAGAGAAAGAGAAAGAGACAGAGAGAGAGAGAAAGAGACAGAGAGAAAGAGACAGAAAGAGACAGAGACAGAGAGAGAGCGAAAGAGACAGAGAGAGAGACAGAGAGAGAGAAAGAGACAGAGAGAGACAGAGAGAGAGAGAGACAGAGAGAAAGAGACAGAGAGAGACAGAGACAGAGAGAGGGGGGGGAGAGGGAGAGGGGGGGAGAGAGAGAGAATGGCGTCCAGCTCATAAACCAAGATTTCTTAATCTCAGCAAATTCAACATGGGTGGATTTCAACTCCCAGAATTCCTCAGCCAGCATGTTGGCTGGGGAATTCTGGGAGAGGAAATCCGCCCATCTCTTATGTGACAAGTTCTGTGGAGTTACCACCAGATTCTGACTATGGGCCACTTCAGTGGTGAGGATGGAAAAAACAGAAGAAAGATTCTGAATGACCAAAGAGTAGGAAGGACATCCAAGAAGGCCTGAGTTTTGAAAAGGAATGGTCAAACGATAGAAAATCCGATAAGCTTTTTTTTTCTTGTCCAGAAACATAAACCGTGGCTCTGCTCTGCTCACAGACCCTTGCTTACCCCAAAAAGTTTGAACGCGGGCTAGCAGGAATCATGCAGAAGAGATTCAGAATCTCAGAATCCCAGAATTCAGATGGAAACTTACCTGCCCTGATCCCAGTCTAGCTAATAGGCTTAACTAGGAAAGTTGGTTTTGACCATTCAGTTCCTTAACTACATCTATAGTGTAAACATTAAACATCAAGTAAGACAGTACAACCCAAGAAGGATGTTCTGAAAGGCCCGGTGTGGACTTACAAATCCTGACAGCTCCATGAGATTTTGCCCATAGACAGCCTTGACGGAACCTACAAGTGTTGGCCAATTTTCAGTAACTCTTCATGTAATAAATGTCTCCCTTGCAAGTTTAAGTAGACCTACAGCCACCTGGTGGTGAATACTACAATTGTTTTTTTTTTTATAGACAAACTTAAGTGTGTTTACTTCAACAGACTTCAAAATCACATTGATGGAAGCTCAAAAGCCTGAGCTGACGTGGAATCTGTCTTGTATTTCAAGTTTGCATACTGGGGACATCATGGCACTTCGGGTTGATCCAAACCATGGTTAGTATGTTAAGAAAGAGCTAAGGAAAAGGACAGGATTTTGTAGGTAGAAAATTCTAGGTTCAACTCTCAGCCAGATTGAAGAAAAGGAACAGAAAAAGTTTCTTTCTGTTCAAAAGAAACAGAACTAAAGTACTATAGTTTAGTTAGTTTCCTTTAGCATGTTTAGATGTACTAAGAACCTTCCGCGAATCCTACTCCCTTCTTAAAAGGTTAATGTTCTTCTTCCTGACCTAAAACTCCCAGAATCGTCAGCTAGAATGGATAATGGCCACCACATGGGACAGGACCACAGTAGGATGCTCAAACTTTCATCCAGCAAAAAGGACAAAATGTTTGGTGTTGAAAAGGGCTGGCAGAAATATTCCAATTCTAAGGAATAGAAGAGGACTTTCAAACTTGAGCGATAAAGAGAAATAGTTAAGAATAGCACAACAAAAGACGGAACTGCAAGAGGAAGGAAGGAAGGAAAAAAGGAAGGAGAAAAGAGAAAGGAAGGAAAAAAGAGGAGAAAAAAAGGAATGAAAGAAAGAAAGACAACAGTAGATGTTCCTCTATAAATGACTATTTGAGCCAAATCTGGCAAGGGGGTCATTTGCTACTGTTGAGTGTCAAGGACAGAATTCGTGACCCCACCCACATTTGTCTCTAGCTCTGCGCACTCTTCGCTCTCCGGCAAGTTTCCCCCCAGGGTCTGCAGCTCGTGGCAGGAAGGTTTTGCTACCCAGCCCTCTCCTACTAGGAGATAATGTGTGTCAAGGATTAGGTTTGAAAACGGATGAGCACCTGCCAGATGGATGCCTTTGGATCCGATAAAAAATACCATTTTGATGGAACTCTCTTTCATTTTTTTAAAAAAAAATTATTTACAGTTGCCAGATGCTAGAGATACTTGAGGGAGAAGTTGACAAGTGGATAATTGTCAGCAGAACTAAAACAGACACTCTATTTACAGTGGAAGATGATTAATTGTGAGCAAATAAGAGGGAAGCCATCTCTTTCTTCCCTTCCTTCACTCGGCATCTGGAGTTCAACAGAGACACAAAACAGAGGCAAAGTCCTTCAACAGGAGCAAGGAAATGAATCCTTGTCTTCAGGAAAATAGCCCAGGAGGGTCAGGCTAATGGAAGCAGGGGGCTTAGAAGGTCATGGGCATCCTAGTAGAGAGGAAGAACAATTAAAGGATGGGTGAAGTAGAGGAGACACCATTTGCCTTGGTGTTCAACATTGTCC
>NW_028261382.1:1278271-1313271 GCF_051295495.1 Thamnophis sirtalis
CTATCTATCTATCTATCTATCTATCTATCTATCTATCTATCTATCTATCTATCTATCTATCTATCTATCTATCTATCTATCTATCTATCTATCTAGATGTAGATGTAGATGTAGATGTAGATGTAGATGTAGATATATAGATATATAGATATATAGATATATAGATATATAGATATATAGATATATAGATATATAGATATGCATACCGGGGGTTGTAAAATCTAAATAGATACCTTTTACCCTGGCTGGCTGATATATATAATATATATATTCCTATCCGAATGCTCCATTGGTGAGATTTCGTAAAAGGAAAGGAAAGCAACTCTTTACATCTATTCACATTTGATATGGTCCATAAATGCCTCTTATTAGGTGCCTTTGATTAGCTATGGATTAATACCACCTTCGTCTCTCCTCCGTCTTCCCCATCCTGAACTCCCCTTTTTTGCATACGGCCTCTATTAAAGAAATGAATTAGTGCCTGGAAAGGCGTCATGCATATTACCAACCAGCAGGAAGTGGAATATGCTGGTCAGTTCCCAGGAAGCCCGTTGGCCTCCTCCACGGACCGGGTGGGCCCATTAAAGGCTGGCTGGTTTAGCAAAGCAGGCATTTTTCCTTCACTCCAATCCGGTCAACTTCAATTAGAGTGTTTCGGAGATTCACGGGAGCTTTCGAAGGGGAACGGAGAAGTGGGGAGTGAAGGGAAGAGATCCAACCTGAAGGTCATCTCAGCTTTGCAAGCTGCTCTGGTGGCTTCCAAAGGCTTCCATCACTCCTGGATGTCCACCATCCAGGAGGGGTCAAAAGGTCAGTCCTGGAACCTCTCTTGCGTCACAGAGATGGTGGTGGTGGGTCTTCTGACCTTCCCACACACCCATTCTGTGAGGCTGAAGGTGGCCTCTGCCCTCCTCCTCCCTTCTTCTTCTTCTTCTTCTTCTTCTTCTTCTTCTTCTTCTTCTTCTTCTTCTTCTTCTTCTTCTTCTTCTTCTTCTTCTTCCTCCTCCTCCTCCTCCTCCTCTTCTTTTCTTCTTTTTCTTCTTCTTCTTCCTCTTCTTCTTTTCTTCTTCTTCTTCTTCTTCTTCTTCTTCTTCTTCTTCTTCTTCCTCCTCCTCTTCTTCTCTTCTTCTTCTTCTTCTTCTTCTTCTTCTTCTTCTTCTTCTTCTTCTTCTTCCTCCTCCTCCTCCTCTGAGGAGGAGGAGGAAGGCAACCCACCAGCAGATGGAAGAGATCATTAGCAAAATAAAGGATGCAAATCTCACAGGGGAGGGGGAGAAGATTAAAAAGCTTCCAAGAGACCCCCTTCCCCCCCAAGAACTCCCTAATAAGAGGACTGGAGTGGGGGGGGTCTCCTATTTAAGTTCTTCGCCTTCACTACAGCTCATTCTTGGTCACTGACACTCACTCTGTGTGAATCTGCCTTTCTTGTCCCAGATCTGGGCTTAGGGCCTTGGCACCCTCTCATCTTCCTCCCGAGACCCTCTCTTCCTTTCTCCCAAGCTGATGTGGCCTCTTGAAGCATGGTGTCAAAATTAGGCTGGGGCTGCAGGTTGCCCACCCCTCTCAAAGATCCAGAAATGGAGCTCCATTCAGACGTGGCTTGCAACTGTGACGAGAATCCTTATATTAGGCTTAGAAAAGAAATAGGGGTAAAAATGTCCTGAGTTGCCACAGACGGACTCTTGTGCCAAGGGACTACATTTTAAAAGAAGTCCATTTCCCCCTGTATCCCCACATCTCAAGAAGACAAAACTACAATTTGGCCTGAAACTGAGACGTTGTATAGAAACAGCCTGGTCCTCTTTGGTCTCTGGTCTTCCACCCTGAAAAATGGGCAGTGGGGTCTCCCAGGAGCAGGGAAGTGAAGACCCCAATCTTGGCTCAGTTCTTCTCCCCCCCCAGAAGGGTCTTGAATCTGGCAACAGTTGGCGGGCATCCTGACCATGTTCTTAGGCTGCATATTAGGATCCGATGGGATTTGTAGGGAAGTCCAAAAGGAACACGTTGAAAAAGAATTATTAATAATGTGCTGACAAAGATGCGGTAATCCAGCCAAGGGGCAGGGCAGATGTGCACAAATTCACTGGACCTTGTTTAATGTTGCATAAACCAACAGAGCTGCTCAGAAATTCCACGCAGAATACAGAAGAACAGAGTTGGAAGGGAGCTTGGAGGTCTTCTAGTGGAATAACACTTCTTATTCCTAGTGACAGCTTCCAACTGCTCTTGGCCTCGCCTTTATAGTTCTCTTTAAATACTTGTTGGCCCACTTACTGACCAATCAGATTCAACCTTATGGCTTGCAGTTACATTCTTGACTGCAGGACCAAGGAGCTAGTCATCCGCTTTGATTTCCAGTGGTGGGAGAGATAAGTGAGCAAAGTTAGAGAAGAAGACTTGAGAACTTCAGAACCAGGGATTTCCCCAGGGAGTGAGAGCCAAGGAGGCTAGCAAGAGACAGTGGATTGTGTTAGCTTTTGATATTAGTCCGTCTATTTTAAGACCACCTGCACCATGGTTGGTCCTGAAGGACAACACGGTTTAGACTAGTGTTCCTCAACCTTGTCAACTTGAAGATGTCTGGACTTCAACTACCAGAATTCCCCAGCCAGCATTCGCTGGCTGGGGAACTCTGGTAGTTGAAGTCCAGACATCTTCAAGTTGACAAGGTTGAGGAACACTAGTCTAGACGTTGGATCTCCACTGACTGGGGGATGCTCCTTCCTTAGATGAAGATGACCAATGGCAGTTAGGTGACCAATCCATCTTATTCATCACAGCCCTTTCCTTGAAGTGACAGGCAGTGCAGACTACGGTTGATGAAAAAGAATCCATCCATAGACTCAACGCTTATGTTAAATCAGGAGTGCCCAACCCAGGCAATATTAAGACTTGTGGACTTCAACTCCCAGAATTCCCCAGCCAGCATGGATGTCAAGAAAGATTCAGGATTGAGATTTATTCCATATTTTAATTATGCGTCTTTGGTTTATACGCAACTCTCGTATGCCAGCTATAAATCTATTTGTTTGTCTGCAGTGTCACAGCTGAATAAACACTGTAATTTCGGAGAACTTATGGCTGGCTTGTGTCTTCTTGTTTATGATGGAGTCTGGTTTCTTCTAAAAGGAATCCGTTTATTTGAGAGTATTTAGAAGTTCTTTCAGGCTTAAAATTAGTCAGGAAAGGTTAGAAAGAGCACTGAGCAACTTTGTTCAATAGGAACAATTACAATCAATAAACACACAAGGGGGGTTTGCAATTGAATGCTACCCTTAATTAATTCTCATTTACACATCCCGAAGCATTGCTTAAAAAAAAAAAACTTGTGGTTTTTGTATTCCTTTGTTTTGCATTGGGGATTATCCTCTTGAGCCTCAAAATATTTTTTTTTAAAAAAGGGATTTATCTGGTTTTATTAGGAGCACCATTACATACAGAAGACTCAGCAAAGTCAGCAGAATATACATCTGCATCTTAGAGACTTAAAAACTGCTGGATACCATGACAAAATTGTGTTTGCGTTGTTTTTATTATTAAACCTAGCTTTGAATTAGAAATCCCTACATTACAGCTTGGAGCGAAAGTCTGTTTACAAAACAGTATTTACACTTGACTAATTTTGCAGATCAAACTAATTAAATCAATTAAACTGGTGATTAACCAAATGAAGGCTGATTGCAAAAATTAGTGGGTTTATTTTGGAGGACTGGAAGTAAGTTAATTACTGCAGTGATTACTTGAACCTGGAGTACTCCAAATGTGGTATAAATTGAAACCTCGTCGTGAATTAAACTGGGAATTCATTACAGTTTAAAGCACAGTTAATACTATTCAGGCTCTGGATCCTGAGGGACACGTTCAGTTGCTATTTTGTACACTGATAAACAATCACCGAGGCCGCCTTTCATCTGAAGCGGGCTTCTGCAGATCGAAAGAACGGTAAGTTTTGCATTTGTGGTTTGCTTTTTTTTTTTATTTAAAAAGGTGCACCATGGGAGTTGTAGTTCCCTTGTTAACATGCGTCAATCATGGTGAATTAAGAAGTTTTAAAAAACTTAATGCACCTGAGTTTTCGGTAGATGCTAGATCTAGAGGAGGATTTGAGCTACCTGATTGGGAGCTATACTATCAGGCAACAAACTTGATGTGGATTAAGGAATGGATATTATTAAAAAACTCTAGATTATTGAATGTAGAAGGTCACGATTTACTGTTGGGATGGCATGCTTTCTTATGGTATAAGGGAACTAAATCACATGGTTACTTTTGAAGACATTATATAAGGGAGGCGTTGTTGTTAAACTGGGAAAAGGTTAAAAGACTACACTATTTGAAAATTCCAGTCTGGATATCAACAATTGAAGCATTTTCATATCCAATAATATATAAAAAGGAACAAACAGTTAGATATATAGAATTATTGAATACAGAGGGTGAGCTCAAATCTATTCAAGAGTTGAAACAAGAAGGGATGGAAATGAACTGGTATTCATATGTACAGATACAATCTAGATATAATGAAGATAGAAAAACTAAAGGTCTTTATAATAAAATGACGGAGTTAGACAAAATTTTAACAGGCACTGCAGTTCCCTTGTTAACATGCGTCAATCATGGTGAATTATGAAGTTTTAAAAAACTTAATGCACCTGAGTTTTCGGTATTAACTATTATCATCACACCCCCGAAAGGTGTCACAATCTAAGATAATCCGTTGTGCGTAATGAACACTTTATATGAGTTCACTCCTGCAGGTTCAGATTGCAAAAGGGATCACGTGACCCCAGCAATACTACAACCGTCATAAATACGAGTCAGTTGCCGGGGTGGTGGTGTTCCTGATGCTGCAATGGGGATGCTGCAATGGTCATTAAATGTGAAAAAACGGTCGTAAGTTACTTTTTTCAGTGCCACAGTAACTTTGAATAGTCACTACACAAACCGTTGAAAGCCCGTGATTTGAGAACATTTGATTGAATGCAGGACATTGAAATGAAATCCATGCAAATTCACCGATTCACTGCACGATTTCGAACAAGGAAAGATTTAATGGAAATGCTACTATTACACAGGATGACCCAGAATTCCCGTATCCAGAATTCATCCGGGGGTGGGGGAGGAAAGAAGATTGCAAATCTATAATGGGAGTTTTACTTAACATTCTAAAAAAGTTGAGGATGATACTTGGGAGGTCACAGATGCCAAAACTCAATTGCATAGTAAGTGCATTTATTCAACGCAAAAAAGAATCGCAGAAAAAAGATGGAAAGGCCATCAAATCTAACCATTGACCAGAAGTTTACGGGTTATATATATTTTAAGCTGATAGTTGAAGGCTGTCTTTCTAGGATAGCCCCAAAATGTGCCAAGCTCCCTTCTCCCCAAAAATGTTTTTGATAGCTAAGACCCGTAAAGATGGATTTGTCCTGCGCTTGGCAAGCCACGATATTTTCCTGGATGGACTTGCTTTGATTTGAGGACAATCGAATTGTTTTGATTTGGGGATTTGTGTCACTATCACTAGTTGCTATCTCTTTTCATGCCTCTCAATTTAGCCTGCAAACATTGTTGTTTTGAGCAGAGAGAGGGGAAAATTTTCCAATCATTTCCACAGATTAAATATTAGCGTCACAACAATCTCAGGTCCTTGTCTATGGACCTGGAAAATACTTCCTTTTGACATGGGCCAATGGGGCCGCCTAGTCTGTGTTTGTTACATCAGAGGAGTTGGAAATGTATATATACACACAAGGTTCAATTTTTTAATGGAATATACATGGGAAAGCATTTCATTTATTCATGCTTCATCCCAAATGCAAGAAAAGGATTCATATGGTTTACTTGCTTGGATCTCTCTTGTTTCAAATTTAAAACAAAACTTGGCCGGAATGTAAACTGGTCTGAATATTAGTGAAAGGTCTTCACAAACAATGCATCTATTGAGGTAAAATTATATGGGTTTTTTTTTTTCTGGATGGGAAATGGCATTATTATTCAAAAAGTGCTAATTTGGGCTGGTTGCCCCAAGAGAAATGGTAAATTATGAGGTCATAGGGACCTCATTGCAAAGTATTTGCCAAACTTAATTGGTGCAATAAATAAAATATGCATGCAAATGAGACTGGTTTCTGAAAGAGAGGAATCCATTATCCCGTGTAGCTAATTTGATAGCAGCTTCACTGTAATTTAAGTTTGGGTCAAAAAAAAAAAAAGGAGCTTTCAAAGGGAATCAGGAGAATAAACCCAAAGGTTTATACAGGAGCTCTATAGATCAGGAAGGATTTTCCAAGGAACCGATGGCCTGATTCCTGCGTAAAATAGTACATTTCTCATCCCATCTGCAGGCCTTTTGAGTATCTGAATAATTAATATTCTTTTTTTAGTTTAATCCATTTTCCATTTCTTCCCTTTGCTGGGTTATCTCTTCTGTATCAAAATCCTCAGAGAAGTTTACCCTCTTGTATTGTGTAAAATATCACAGAGATCAAAGTCAGCATGTATTTTCATGAGCTGCCTCTAAAGTAGATTTACCTTTGTTTTAGTCTCATTGCAATCAGCAGTAACAAGTTAATCATGCCTAACTTCAATCCCATTGGTTTCAAGGACACTTCTGGATCAACCCACGGCTTCAGTGACAATAAAGGAAGATTTTATGAAACAACGGAGTTCCGTGATTCAATTCCACATTGTTACCTATTATATCCTGCCTTTATATGTGTGTAGGGGAGAGAAATCTGCAGTTGGACTGTTGCGTTTTCAGCACCCAAAATATTAGAATAGAGGAAGATGGCCTAGGTTGAGTCCAGCCATTGGTTCGTCTATAACTCAGTGTTATGGGTATTGTCCAAAAGAAGCTTTTCAGGACCTCTTAGTAGAATCTTTTTTTTTTTACAGCTCTTCCTGGATACTGCAAATTGAACTTGATAAACCTAGGAAGCCAAATTGAAAGAAAGATGGTGGAATTCAGGAAGCACCAGAAACCTACAGGTCTTCAGGACCCTGGACAGTTCCCACGAAGGGCCTGTCTCCGACATTTCAATTCAAAGTTGCTTGGGAATTTGAACCCATTGGAAGATCTCTGAGAACCTGAAGCAGATGGATCCCAAATTGCCCACCAATAGAATCCCCACGTGTCATGTTGTCTTAGCCTGAAGAATCCAAGGCGAGGATAACAGTGGAAGATGTTCCCCAGAGCCCCTCGCAAAGGCTAAACTCGTTGAATAGTTGAAAACAAAGCCGAGATCATCTCAAGAAAGTGGTCTTAACGGTTTTCAGAGAGATGGCTAATGATCAGATGACTCCAAACAAATATGATCCTTCAATTCCTCCCCCCCAACCCCAATCTTGTCAGTACTAAGCCTTCCATCTCCCCCATCCCCACCTCCTGCTAGGATTGATGAAGCTTCTTGGATGACAAGCAAAATATCTTCAAGGAAGAAACCAAGAAAGTGGGGGGGGGGGGGAAAGCACCTTTGAAAAAGCATCTTTGAGACAACCATGACCTGGACGATTGAGCATCTCCACTGACATCTCAAGAAAACATTAAAACCGAATCTGATGTAAAACATGTTTTGGAAGCAACGCCTGTGAAGAGCCACTAAGTTGTTAATAGTCCCCGAAGCTCTTACTGACGGTTAATAAAAAACACGCTTTGGCTGCCCGCTCCAAACAGGGTCACACATCTGTTGTTTCCACCCTGTTTATGTTGTATTTACTCATTTACAGGAGAGAGGGAAAAAAAGCAGTTCATTGATTGAATGCGAATGTCATGCTATTGTCACTTGGGATAACACTTGGCGTATCCCATTTTCAAGTGTCTAATTATTCCATTTGTAGACATGAATGCCACTTAGATGTCAGTTAATTCAGCACGGTAACTCAATTAGATTTCTACTGACTTGGATTTATGAAACAGCGATGGGTTCGGAGAGAGATGGATGGGAGTCCTGGTTTATTTATCTCCAGCAGTCCGGATGCCGTTTCTCGGGAGTTCAATTAAACATGCAAGCACTGAGAACGTTAGCTTTGCAATTAGACGCAAATGGTTGAGAAGCAACTCAGACAAACAGAGGTCTATTATTCCAGATTTTAAACCTGGATAGATTCTAAGAAACTATAACGTGCCAGGCAAGAAAGAGAAAGAAAGAAAGGGAGAGAAAGGCATGGTCAGGATGTAGCCATCACACAGAAAGACAAACCAACATAAAGCTAAGAACACAAGGAGAACGTGATAATAATAATTCATGTATATATTGAACTGTTGGTAGAATATGTTCATCCTGCTTTTCTTTCAATGAATGGTGCTGGGCAACTGTGTTTATGCATTGCTTTCCTGCACTTTGCAGATTTCTAAACAATGTACTTTAAAAAAAATGCAATAATAATAGCTAGGCTGGCTGAGGAATTCTGGGAATTGAAGTCTGCCCCTCTTCAAGGCATGCTGGCTAGGGAATTCTGGGAGTTGAAATTCACCCTTTTTAAGATGGTCCAGTTGAGAAAAACTGCTTTAAGTTCATGAGAATATAAGGGGGAGTTTTCAGGCAGCTTCAGTGGAGCCAAGGAGATGTTCAAAGTCTGGCATCCTTCCTCTGGTGGCTTGCCAACCAGTGGGTCCTCACAGCTGCTTAATACCAAGGAGAACCAAACTGTTACTTCATTATGGCAAAATTGTGTTTTCTGTTTCTCCCTCCCCTCAGCTGCCTTCAGGTGTTCATTTAAAAGAATTTTGTATCAAGCTAAAGTCAAGAAGATTTTTAAGACTTAGTAAAAAAGGATTTGAGTGGTGCATATCAGCTGGAGTAATAACGCCCTACAAACTTGTTGGTTCTAGTACCCCGAATAAGCCATGATGATTGGGAATCTGTGCCCAAAGATGGCTACGGACCCTCCTTGGCCTTGGATGAATCAACGGGTTTAAATTGTTAGAAAAATGAAAGAAAATCTTTGCCCTCCAGGAGGTTATTCAAATGCCCTGACAGAAGAACATGGATTTGGATTACAGCTTTTTAATCATTTGGCAACCCGTCGGAGACCACGCAGGACATGCTTCGTTTATGGCCAATCAGATAGGGCATCAATCTGAACCAATTTGTCAGCTGGTTGAGCATCCATGGAATTCCTTCCTTCCTTCCTCCCTCCCTTCCATCCATCCTCCCTTTCTTTCTCCCTTTCTTCCCCTCCCCTCTCTCTCCCTCCCCTCCCTGGTGCTGACTTAACCTTATCCAAATCCGCTGAGTTTTTTCTGGGGTATAGTTTTTCAGCTGCAGAATTGCTTGCACTGTTACGAGTTATCGTTTCAAAACAGAGGTTGGCCCTCCTAAGCGTGGGTCCTTCAGTCTTCCTCACTGGTGCCAACCACATTGCTTAAGAGTAAACGTTGATGTTCCCCTACAACCAGCTGTCCTGAAATGATTACTTCTTTTTAACCGTCTGGTGAAAATCACATTCGAGATCGAGACGGAAGGGCAGGGGAACATTTGAAATCCTCCTTGCACACTTTTGAAGAGAAGCTCTTAATGCATAGCTTTAAAACACACACACATTAATATTGCTTACATTACAGCAAGGCGGAAATTAGGGCCTGTAAGACTTCCTTGCCGATGCTCGGGAGTTAAATAATAGTGCGTGTTTTCCATTGTACTATGATAAATGCAAAGCTATTACATAACCTTTTAAACAGTTGATGTAATTATCTGTAAATAGTAATGGTACCCCAAAAGGTCAGCTTTTGCTACCATTAGAGGTTTATGGATATAAAGTGAATTTATGCTTCCATAAAACAAGGCTTTGACTAACCGGATTAATTCTACCCCAACTAAACCAACTGTAGTAATATTTAGACATAATAAAATGAGGCCAATTAAAACAATTTTATTTTCTCTTCTCTTTCTCTCGCGTGTCATATTGATTAATGGCACACTAAAATTAAACGAAGACCTTAAAACCCGGCATGGTTCTTGGGAAGACGTCCGCAGCTTGGCATTATTATCAACAAGATGAGGAGTTAAGGAAGATGCCCTGCCCGGGTATGAATATTTAATTAATAATTAGTCATGTAATTTCTCCTCAGGAATTATTATCCCTCAAACTGGTTTGTGAATTTAATTATTAGGAGCCTTTTTGTTTCCACGTCCCCCTCATTACTGTCAGGATTGATGTAACATAAACTTCATTAAAAATTAAAGCAAGAGTCTTAATTACAAGGCTACCCAGACTCAAGTCAGAATTAGCCAAGTCAGTGATGTGCAAATGAGTGCATTATTTAAGAAAGATGCTAGAAGTGCTTATGATAATACGCTGGGATCGCAGGAACAGACCTTTCCTCTCGCCGTTGCATATTCATTAAATGCACTATGCAAATTTAATGTAGCAGCCTTAGTAATGCGTTGTTAATTTATTCAGATTTATTGAGTGCCCGTTGTGTGTCTGGGTGTGTGCGCGTGTGGCGTGCATGGGCTTGTGTGTGTGTGTGTGTGCGCGAGCGCAAATTTAATTACTCTACCTGCTGGGAAGATATTAAGCCTACTGTCAGAGATTTTGGATGTGTTGATCTAGGGTAGCACACACCTTGATGGAGGATGCCGTTGCGAAAAGGAATACTGTTTTGGGTAACTGGCCCCGAAAACCTATTCTGAGTTTTACCTGATGGTGAAAAAAGTAGTGAATGGGACTTCTTAATGTGCATGAAGTCAAGTGAAGATCTAAAGAATTTTGTAATTGACATCATGACAGTAGTAAATGACAGAGGCCCATTGGAGCTTGAAGGAATCGTCTCGGTGGAAAGCATCATCTATCTATTTATGTTATTCATTTAAGGGTTTCCCAGTTGAATGCTGGGGGAGGTCAGATGTTGGCCACAACTCAGGCATTTAATAACAGCATCGAGGTAAGAGAAGGAATGGCAGAATCTGGGGGTGGAGTCAAAAGAGGGTTCGGCCCTGAATCCCTACATAGCCACAAACAAAGTTAGTCCAACTTCCGCCCTTGAGCGCTCTTGACACTTATCAAACTCTAACCAAGCGCTGACCATTCCTTGAGAAGATTCCTGCACAAAGGCTTTCAGCAATAAATCAGCTAATGGAGACGCCAACCGCCAGAAACGTCAACCGTGATGTTTTCTGGGGAATTTGGAGGGGCCAAAAATGTTGCCAAGTGTGAATTTGTCTTTAAATTAAAACAATAAAAAAACAAAAAAGCAGCAGCCATTGGACACCTCTGCTTGTTCTGTTTATCTTGTTCATGGACCGACGTCCGTCGCACGCTGGGAAGAGTGGGGTGATTGGGCATCTGCATCTGTTTAACTGCAGAAAGAGCTTGAAGCTCTGTTTAATTAAGGGCTAATTTGTTTGGGAGGAGGCCTCACGCTGGGAATTATGATGCTTTTGTGACTCGGTTGTGAGGAACAATAGAAAACGAAATAATACGGCGTCCTCTCAGCTCTTTAATGGAGAGCATTGCCGAGCAAACAGATGACGGCCAATTTCCAAACGGAGGAATGTTGGCGTTGTGTCAAAATGGAGTCTCGGAAGTAGCCCTTAAAGAGAAGGACGAAGGACAGAGTGGGGTCAATCTCGGTAGGCTCTGCGTGGAACAGATGTTCAAGAGGTCCATCACCAAAAGCCACGCTATTCTGCCTTCCAGCCTCCTGGGCTCCTCACCACCCCCTTGTGTGAGCATCAACTTTAGAAGCTCTCTTTTTCATGGTTGCGTCAACACTCCTTGCCACCACGCCCGAGATGACAAATGGAAGAGAAAGTGATCTCGGCGGTGGCCCTAAATCTAAACCAAGTAAACGAGAGAATCGACACAAGAACCTTGCAGAAACCACGAATCACCTGAAGTCCAGAAAGGATGGGAGATGGAATTCCCAAACACAAAAAGAAAACCATCGTTTCAACTGAGTGGTCTTCTTTCCCTTGTGCGATTGACCAGTGGCTCATCCAAACACCGCCCGGCCTTCCCAAGGCCATCTCCAAACGTTGGGCCTTGGGCTCTTCAGTAGTAGGGCAGAAGTCAACATCCAACCGTTACAAGTCAACTTCTAACTTCTAGTCGACCTCTCTGGGACCTCCAAGGGCCTGGGCGGGGGAGAGGAGTCCAGGAAAGTCAAGTTCTTGGAGAACAGGAGGTTAACAGTCTCCGCAAGAGGAGAGCAGGAGGGAGCCGAGGCTTTTCAATCCCCGGAGACAATCTCCAGCTGGGCTTCCTGGTGGCAAGGCATTAAAAACATCTAATTCCGCCTCACACTCCATCCTTCTCCCCGTCTTAAATGGCTGTCTATGGGGCATGATGTGTAATCGACTGGGGCTTTAGGACCAGTTTCTCTGAGAAGCTGGCAGTGCTCAAGGAGGGCCCTTGACACCGTTCCGACTTAATGCTAGGCACATCTGCAGCTCCTTGGGACAAAATTGACACTGTCTAGAGACCAAAGCAATCACCTCGCGCAGCATTAGAGAGCATTTACACTTGAGCCCGTGTTACCAGACAGTCAATCTTGACCTTTAAAAGTTCAGAGATTAGATTCTTTGGCGGCGAGCGTGGCGGGCATGGCGGGGAATTGGTTGCTATTCAAAGCAGCTTCGCCGCAGTTGCCTTTGGGCTTAATTCTGCGCATCAATCATTTTGGGGAAAGGCTCTTTTTAAGCGCAGAGAGTTTGAAAGAGAACCCGGGGATTATTTTCACATTTTAGCCCGAGCGGCCGGCAAGGAATTGAAAAGGCAGGCTAAACCAGCTTTTAAAGACAGGGAGATATTTTGGGAGATGCATGGCTGCTGGCAAATACATGAAAGTTGGAAGGGAGGGGAAGGGGGGAGAGAAAGAACGCCAGAAAGAAAGAAAGAAAGCATAAAGGATAACAGAGGTCCAGAGGGGCGGGTGGCTGAAATGTTGTTCTGGGTCTCAGAGTTTATCAGGCCAAACTTAAACCAGATTGACCTAACTTGGTGTCTTGGAGAGAGGGGGGCTAAGGGAGACGGAAGGGGTGCATTCTGTAGGCCTCGTCCTTAGCTTTCATTTAAATATGTAAGGAGACAAAGAACCCCACATCTCAACCCGGAGCCACATAGATTCTGCCCTTGGACTGCATTTCTGTTGACGTCTTAAATCCATTGATCCCAAATCAGCATTACATGACACCACAGTGAACTGTAAAATAACGAGAGGGAATTTTTTAAAATTAAATTAGCTTGAACGTTTGGTCGATGGGCCCATTGCCTGAGCTTGTTCTGTCCCCTTCCCTTCCTTGGAACCAGGCTTTTGAGGGACCGAAGGCTTCCCCAGCGCTCCAGTTCTGCCAAATGGTTCAATTTAGTTCTTTTTTTTTGTTTCTGTTTTCCATGGTACACATTTGAGATCTAATATTCCATTTGGGAGAAAGAACTTACCCCAATTGTCTATCAAGGTCCTTTTAATGTTTTGAAATTTTAATTGTAATGCCTCAGCTGTCTGAATGCTTATTGTTTCGGCTAAGAGTCTGCAGAATTTCAAGCTGGGGGGAAATTTCCCAGACACTTTTATTGTGCTGGTTGCTCTGATGACCACGTCAAATGTGGCGATGGGTTAAATCTTATCCGCACCAGACAGACGCGCTGTTTCATTTATTCCTCCAAATGACCAGGCATGCCACCCTGTTGCTTACTGAAACAATATTCACACCAACAAAATAGTCCAATAGTCTCAAAAAGAAGAAAACAGTAAAAGTTTCCTGATGCCAAAACCTAACTAACAAAGACAGAGGAGAGCAAACTGGTTGTCTCTTCACCATACAGAACACCTGAGCCAGTGATAGCTCACCTATTTTTCCTCGCGTGCTGAAAGCCTGTTTATATGTGTCCACATCCATAATGCAATGTGCGTGCGACCCTCCCCGTCCCCTGCACATGCATGCGCGGTGCTTCCCCCGTCTCCCCACACATGTGCGTGCGACCCCCCTGTGCCCCGTTTTGGGCTTAGCAGGCCTCCCTGAAGCCTCTGGGGGCCAAAAAGGCACTGCGGGGGGTAACTGCGTTCAGTCCCACAAATGCGGACGCATCTCCTACGTGCGAGGCAGGTGGCTGGTGAGAGCCGCGCGCACAGGGACAGTGGCGCTGACCTGAGTGACGGCTCGCGTGCCCGCAGAGAGGGCTCTACGTGCCACCGGAGCCACCTCTGCCATAGGTTTGCCATCACGGCCCTCAGCCATCCATGGACAACTTTCCCACTTGGGTTTTTCTGCAAAATCGCTCGTTTTGACTTCACAGGCCATTTTGCAAAATGCCCAGGGAGGAGGAAAGACCCCAAATACCCACCCACATCTTCAAGTTCACTTTGTCAACCTGCAGAATAAATACACTCCCGGAGTCCGACGGGATTGGGCGGCATATAAATGTTATTAAACTTATAAACACTCTGCAATTGCCGTTGTTATTCTAATCTGAATGTTCACCTTTTCCGTAGAGAAAAGTACGCTTGGGTGCATTTCTCATCACCCGACGCTTTTCCTTCTCGCTGCTATATTTTTAAGGCGTGTTCTTGGAGTGGAGACCTTACAAAGCCAAGTTCTGTAGATTGTATGTGTGTGTGTGTGTAGGGGGGGGGGGGAGTCCAGTAGCCTTTAGAAAAAGCAGCTTTGAGAGAACCAGGACGGCTGGATGGCTGAGAATCTCCACAGACGTTTTGAACTCTTGGCCTGCCCTTCCAAAACTGCTATGAACTGGGCAGGCAACCGAGCCTTTCAGAAGGAAGACTTCCACATCGGCTCCGGAGTGCATCGCTGATTAATTTCCCTTGTATATATTTTTGAAAGCTTGTTATAATTATACCACCGGTTAATATTGTGATTGGAAATGTCAGCCGCGTGCTTGATCTGCCTAATTAAAGAAAAGGATTGTGTTGGTTTATTGCTGCGCGGAAGCTGTCAATTTATTATTATTGTTTTTAATTTTTTGGGGGGGAAGGGTTTTTTAGGGGGGGGGTTTCTGCCCAGAGTTTCCTCAAACTATCCTTTTATATGCTGCGTTTGGAGATGGATGGGGCATCCTGAGCAACAGATTTGCATTTCAAACATTTCAAAGAGCGGTGTAGTTCTTTGCCAATGTGTCACAATCTATAACAGGTCTTCAAACTTGGCCACTTTAAGACCTGTGGACTTCAATTCCCAGAATTCCCCAGCCAGCATAATTTACTCTCTTGTCATCCCTTCCTCTGCAATCTCTCCACTTAGATCAGAGGTCTTCAAACTGGGTAACTTTAAGACTTCAACTCCCAGAATTCTCCAGCCAGCTGGGGAATTCTAAGAGTTGAAGTCCACAAGTCTTAAAGTGGCCAAGTTTGAAGACCTCTGATCTATAATCTCTCTGTCTTTTCCTCAGTACCTCCTATACGAGGGCTCATTTCCAGAAAAGTCTCTTCTCCCAGAGATAGGTTGCATTCAGTTCCTTGTTCTGCTTTTCTCCCACCCACAATTCCCCCCCCCCCACTCCCAAGGGTCTCTCTAGCTCTGCGTCCCAAAAGGACACAACCAGCTCCAAAGCACCTGAGGGCAGAACACGAAGCAATGTGTGGAAACGAATCAAGGAAAAGACCGACATAGAACCAAGGAGAACTTTCCTGACAATGAGAACAATTCATCAGTGGAACGGCTGCCTCCAGAAGTTGTGGGTCCTTCAGCACTGGAAATGTTTAAGAAGTAGATTGGACAACCATTTATCTGAAATGCTGTGGGGTTTCCTGCCTGACCTCCACTGCTCACCCTCCGTTGATGCAATGGGGAGATGCAGCTTGCCTCTCGTATAAGGTGGGGCGGTTTGCATCCATTGGAAATGGAGAAGGCACATCTTGGAGCCCCCTCCCACCCCGTCCAAATAATACAACCTTGGAGTTTAATTGCCGTGTCAATTTGCTGGACCTAAGGCTTCACTGCTGTTAGCACAGCTAATAAGACGTTATGAGTTACCACCCAGGAATTCAGCCAATTTAACTGTAATGAAACAGCCAGGAAACATATTCAGAGTGTTGGCAATTTTATCAGGGTTTTCTCCCTCTTCTTTTCAAAATAGGTCAAGAAACTCATTTAGGGCTTCCCTGGAAATTCATCTCTAATTCCAAGACTTTTAATTCCTCCCTTTCAGTTCCGTTGTTGATTAATTTTGTGCAGCGGAACTGTGTAGAATACTTTGCAATGGACCTCAAAGTGGCACTAATTCTTTCTGAAAGTGTGTAGTCTTCCTTCCTTCCTTTCCTTCCTTCCTTCCTTCCTTCCTTCCTTCCTTCCTTCCTTCCTTTCCTGTCTGCCTGCCTTCTTTCCTTCCTTCTTTCTTGAACTCAGAGGAAACTCCCCATTCTTTAAAACCAGAGTTTTGCAGTCCTTGTGAGTGTGAGGAAAGGTGGGACATTTGGGGAGCAAATGCGTCAACGTTTTGCGAATTGGGAGATGCTGCCACTTCTGAGGCTGAAGCTGTTGACACCGGGAAGGCGGCAATATTAATAGCGGCCCTGACTCATCCAGATGATGTGAAGGCTGTGGCTCACATCTGCCCAGACAGCTGTTGGGAACTGAAACTGACAGCTTCCCCAATGATCTATGGGGAGCAACACACACATTTCGCCGAGCTGACAGAATCAGGTCTGTTCTACAGATGTACCTGGGCTGCCAAGAGCATCAGGATGAAAAATTCCCCAATAAGCAAGAAGTCTTAATTACTTCATCTCTGCCAGAAATCTTTGGACCCGGGCTGACTTCCACATGGGAAAGATTAGCATCTCAGTGTAATTATTTATCCCTCTGGACCTGCTCCTAGGTGGGGCTGCAACTGCTGAGCGAGTTGCAACCCACAGCCTACGAAAGGCTCTTCACATGGCCGACGTGAGTCACCTCTCATTTCCCTGCTATCAAATAGGAATGAAGAAGAGAGGGCAGCTGTTTTGGGGCACGGAGGGACCCTTCTGCCAGGCCTGCAGCCATCTTTTCTTTTGGGTCTTTGGCCTGCCAGACTTTCTATTAATCTGCTATGCATTTTCTATGGTGGGAAAATGGGAGCTGGGGATTGTACGGCGTTAGATGATATGTAGCCATAACAACATTCTTTCTTGAAAGCCAAGGTCATCCTTTGTCTTTGCACTTCTGCACCTGACTGGAACTGGATGGGAGGAAGCTGCCAGCACGGCAGTGGGAGATTGGACCATGGGATGGACTTGTGGGTGTGGGGGCAAGATCATGAACTTTCAACTGGGTGGGGAAAACCGGGAAGCTTTCGGATTTGGGGTTTCCCAGATGTGCCAATATGGCTCCCTTCATAAATTGGAACTTTGGTCTCTGATTTACTTTCAGATGCTATTTGGAATGCTGACACCTCATCCGCCATCTCAGATCAGTTGCAGGAGATCCGTCTGCTGCAGGAATCTTCTCCGAGACGATGATCCTTTTCAGAGGCTCACCTCTCCTTTCTGAGATCTGACCGAGGGGACTGGAAAGGTCCCAGGTTGAATGTGAGCATCACCAAACATGCAAACCGGCACAGGTATGGTAGCTTCTCTTTCCCACATGGGGGGGGGGACTAGGCGGCCTCCCATCAAAAGGGGAGCAGAGCCTCACAGCTGATGAGAACAAGCGCAGAAGTGGTAATTGCCTCTTGAAGAACATCGCTTCCTTCCCCTCCGCCATCTGCTAATGACCAGCGGATTCCGAGAGGAAGAAACCATCTTCCCAATTATTTAAGCACCTGGAGCAGTCTCGGTGCACCAGGAGCTTCAAGAACAAAAGGAAGCCGGCGCATCGGGAGGGCGGGTTTGATGTCCTTGTGTCTTTATGTAATTTTGATTTTAGGAAACTAAAGACAAATAAGACGAGGGACGAGGTAGGCGAGGAGTTTTCCTTTGTTCCTGCTGACGACACCACCTTTGTTTGAAGAGCCCGGAGAAACCGAGCCAGAAACAGGCACCACTTTTATCATCTCAGGGAGCGACGGGAAGACAGAAGGCAGCCCCCTCAATCCCCACCCCACTCCATTCCACCCAGTGAAACCATTGTGCCGTTATTCTGGTCCCATCTCAAGTTGATCTCCCAGCAGAGCAGGGTTGCAGGAAGGGAGCGACCTGTCTTGGATGATGAAGAATCTCTGCTCCAGGGTTTGGAGAGCAACTGACAAGCCACTTGCACAAACACTTCTGCTTCATGGTGGGGCCAATGTTCTGGAGATGTCTTCTCAGCTTCCTTCTCCTTGTCCCATCTTGCTTGAAGAGAAGACAGCAGGAGGTCAGAGCAGAAAGCTCCATGTTTGGGGGAAGACAGGTGTGGAAAGATATGGGTTGCGAAGAAGCAACGGCAATGGGTTGCGAGGATGACAACCTTGGGAGAGGAAGATCTGCAGCCAGGGCAACGTTCAGCTATGAGACATCACGGCCCACCGATGGAACAAAGGTGGAGAAAGTGTCTCAGAAGGGACCCTCCCAGGTTCTCTGAAAAGGAACGGCAAGGGAGGGGAGGAAGATCCTGACAATGAAAGCAGCCTTCGTTCTCACGGTTTTGATTTCCTCTCCGGACTCCCATCATGGGATTTCCGCAAATTGGTTATTTCTATCCTTGACTGAAGAGTGGCATGCTCCTTTTACCTGGGATGGCCGTCCTCTTCCACCCAGCATGCCGCTTTGGGAGGGGCATGACATGCAATGGTGAGGGAGGAAGGGGGCACCTACTCAAGTCAGCTAAATCAACGCTGGTTATCAATGGGGCAACTGATGTCCCAAACAGCTCGCCTTCCCATCCGTGAATGGGCTATTGAAGAGCCGAGGTGGCGCAGTGGTTAAATGCAGCACTGCAGGATACTTCAGCTGACTGCAGTTCTGCAGTTTGGTGGTTCAAATCTCACCGGCTCAAGGTTGGCTCAGCCTTCCATCCTTCCGAGGTGGGTAAAATGAGAACCCGGATTGTTGTTGGGGGCAATATGCTGACTCTGTAAACCGCTTAGAGAGGGCTGAAAGCCCTAGGAAGCGGTAGATAAGTCTAACTGCTATTGCTATTGCTAAGGGAGTTTTGCCTCGTTTTTACAAGCCTGTCTTGCCGCAGTCACTAAGTGAATCCCTGCAGTTGTTAAGCTAGTAACACATTCGTTAAACGAATCCCCATTGACTTTGCTCGTCAGGTCGCAAAAGAAGGATCCCGTGACCCCCCCCCCCCACCAGGGACACAACATACCTTAACAGGCGTCCCCCATCCACACAAGGCTCATTTTAGTGCCCCTTTGCACAGGGGGGTGCATTAGACGAGAAATGCCCCCACTGCAGAAAGGACTTCAAAGGCATGTTCACGTGGGCTGGGGTCTGCCGTCTGCATCTGTCTCCCAGTCTGTTCTCCTTGGCAGCTGCCAAAACCTTCCCCCGCTTGCCCCCCTAGAAGCAGCCGGCATCCCGCGAGGCCCTGGCACTGGGGGGGGGAGGAGGGGGGGAGCGCTGCAGGCCCCAGCCTTTGCCAGTCTTGCAAAATCCCTCCTCTCTCTCTCTCTCTCTCTCTGTTCATTAGTGAAGCATCAGCAAGAAGACGAAAACCTCTGACTTTGGATAGGAAACAAGGGCTGCACATTATCCTAAGCCTCTAAATGAGTAATTAGCCGGAATAACGGTCAGCCTTAGGAACGATTCACACCTTGGTGTGTCCATGATACCCAGGACAACAGGTGTGGACTCTGCCTGCAAGGTAGAGCAGGTACGATTTCTGGCCTGCTTTTGAAGATTTCCCTCCCTTCTCTCTTCGCCCCCAGTGATTATTTCGGGGGGGGGAGGGGGGAAGAGACAGGGGGGAAATCTACATAATTAATACGGATCATAAATATTCAGCCTCAGTTCATCATTAAGCAGAGATGTGCAACACATTTACTTGGAAACTTGAGTTTGGGGAGCAAAAGGAAAAGGCGAATAAGGCTCCGTAACCACCAGTGGAGGTAGATTTTCATTCTTTTAATAGCAATAGCAGTAGACTTATATACCGCTTCATAGGCCTTTCAGGCCTCTCTAAGCGGTTTACAGAGAGTCAGCATATTGCCCCCAACAATCTGGGTCCTCATTTTACCCACCTCGGAAGGATGGAAGGCTGAGTCAACCCTGAGCCGGTGAGATTTGAACCGCTGACCTGCTGATCTAGCAGTAGCCTGCAGTGCTGCTTTTAACCACTGCGCCACCTTGGCTCAAAGAGAGACTCTTTTAAGACTCCCCCACAAGTTACTGCCAATCATGGAGGCCTTCCAGGTGTGTTTCTGTCTTCGAAAACCTGAGCTGAGGTCCGAATTTGGCATTTGGTCCTAAGAAGAAACGCGGGACTAAGCTAGCAGTTCGAAAGCACGTAAGAAATGCAAGTAGAGAAATAGGAACCACCTTTGGTGGGAAAGTCACAGCGTTCCTTCCGTGAGCCTTCGGTGTTGAGTCATGCCGGCTACATGACCACGGAGACGTCTTTGGACAGCGCTGGCTCTTTGGCTTTGGAACGGAGATGAGCACCGCCCCCTACAGTCGGGAACGACTAGCACAGATGTGTCAGGGGAACCTTTACCTACGAAGTCTTCCTGATTTGTGGGTGGGATTCAGCTGGGCATAAAATGAATTCAAACGGTCGTCTTTTCCTTTCCCAGTAACATGTGTGTAGCATGGCGTCAAGGTAATGTGCTGCACATTGGCCTATCAATTATGCATAAGGGAGCAAATGCAAGAGTTTTGACTTATTAGGGAGGCAGCTGTGAACGGTTGCTTATGTAAAGAATTATTAATAGATTTCCCAGGAATTCAGCTTTGCTGGGCGAAGCATTGAGTGGGAATCTTCGGGACAAAAAATAAAAACAAAACCTCCAGGAAATTGTGGGAAGAGAAGTCTTGCAATTGGCAGGCAGTCCTTGACTTACAACTGCAATTGAGCCCAACATTTCCACTCCTAAGTGAGGCGGGGGAACTCTGCCCCGTGTTACGACCTTTCTCACCTCCATTGTTAAGCAAATCACTGCAGTTATTCAGTTAGTGACATGGTTGTTAAGTGAGTCTGGCTTCCGCTCTCAGAGGGTGGCAAAAGGGGATCCCACGATCCCAGAAACTGTCATAAGTATGAGTCCATTTCCAAGAATTTGAATTTGATGGTGGAGATGCTGCAATGGTTATAAGTGTGAAAAATGGTCATAACTCACTTTTTCAATGCTTGTTGTAACTTCTGTCACTAAATGAACTGTTGCCATTTGAGCAATACCTGTATTGGACTTAACGTTTGAACTGAGCTGCATTTTTCTTCTACCAATGTGATATCTTAAGAATTTAGAAAACGTTGAACTGAAATTAGCGGTTCCCGAAGGATTAAAGCAGGGGTCTCCAAACTTGGTCACGTTAAGACTTGTGGACTTCAATTCCCAGAATTCCCCAGCCAGCATTCTGGGAGTTGAAGTCCACAAGTCTTAACGTGGCCACGTTTGAAGACCTCTGATCTAAGTGGAGAGATTGCAGAGGAAGGGATGACAAGAGAGTCAGTTATGCTGGCTGGGGAATTCTGGGAGTTGAAGTCCCCAAGTCTTAAAGTGGCCAAAGTTTGAAGACCTCTGATCTAAGTGGGGAGACTGCAGAGGAAGGGATTACAAGAGAGTCAGTTATGCTGGCTGGGGAATTCTGGGAGTTGCAGTCCACAAGTCTTAAAGTGGCCAAGTTTGAAGACCTCTGATCTAAGTGGGGAGACTGCAGAGGAAGGGATTACAAGAGAGTCAGTTATGCTGGCTGGGGAATTCTGGGAGTTGAAGTCCACAAGTCTTAACATGGCCACGTTTGAAGACCTCTGATCTAAGTGGGGAGACTGCAGAGGAAGGGATTACAAGAGAGTCAGTTATGCTGGCTGGGGAATTCTGGGAGTTGAAGTCCCCAAGTCTTAAAGTGGCCAAAGTTTGAAGACCTCTGATCTAAGTGGGGAGACTGCAGAGGAAGGGATTACAAGAGAGTCAGTTATGCTGGCTGGGGAATTCTGGGAGTTGAAGTCCACAAGTCTTAACATGGCCACGTTTGAAGACCTCTGATCTAAGTGGGGAGACTGCAGAGGAAGGGATTACAAGAGAGTCAGTTATGCTGGCTGGAGAATTCTGGGAGTTGCAGTCCACAAGTCTTAAAGTGGCCAAGTTTGGAGACCCCTGGACTAAAGGAATCAAGTTTTTCGCTTCTGCCTCCCCCAGGTGAAATTCCTCCTGCAAATCCATCTAAGGGCACTTTTGGAGGTGCCCACGTTGGCAGCGTCACAATCTTTCCTGGCACCAAATTCCATACTGTTCTTTGTAGGTTTGTACATGAAGATGCATTTTTGTCTCTCCTAAACCTCCCTTCATCGGATGACCCCGGGATCCAGGCTTCTGTCTTTGATGAGAAAAATCTCCCTTCTTCCAATTAATAATTTTGATGATGATACTAATTGGAGGTTTTCATTTTAAAAAAAGAAGGAAAGTTCATAATTTTACGAGGCATTGCATGGGTCCAATTAGAAGGATGTCAGCGGAAATGGTGTTGCCTCAAGAAGTCACAAAATGCATAGACGCCCACAAAGTTTTCTTCAGCCATGACCTTCATGGTACGGAGCTGAACGGGTGTCCCGCGTTGATCTCCAACCAAACTTCTCATCCCCTTATTAAGTGAGGAGTGATTGCAACCAGCTCTTTATAGGGCTCCGAAGAAGCCTTGTTTTCAAAGGAAATTGCAAGAGTCAATAGATGCAAAACTAATATTTACTTCCTACACCCCCCTCCACCCTTTGATAGTTACTCCTCCCACCCGAACGTCTTCGCTGAAATCCTTGCGGCCTCGGGATATTTATTCTTCTTGCGAGATAAATTGCTCACATCTCGCTAATAGGCTACTACCTTAATTCTTCCTGCTTTTGTGTGGCGTTGAAACAAAGCTTAAAATACCAAGCCACCTGCCTGGGAAGATTTGGGGTCCCCTTCCAGGGAAACTGGGGGTGCTGCAAGAAGATTGCTCCAAAAAGGGGGACAGACGGTCAGGAAAGCAGAGTGTTGCCTTAAGAGAGAAGGAGTGGATAGATAGGTAGGTAGGTAAGTACCGTGTTTCCCTAAAAATAAGACAGGGTCTTATTTTCTTTTGACACCTGAAATAAGGACTTGGCCTTATTTTTGGGGAGGTCTAATTATTTTTGAGGTGCAAGGGGCGGCGAGTGTGGTCACTTCATGGCGGCTGCTGTGTTGTAATATTTTTGGGGAGGGCTTATTTTCAGAGGGGGGCTTATTTTGGTGCATGCACTCAAAAGCCCGATTGGGTTTATTATCCAGGGAGGCCTTATTTTCAGGGAAACAGGATAGATAGATAGATAGATAGATAGATAGATAGATAGATAGATAGATAGATGGATGGATGGATGGATGGATGGATGGATGGATGGATGGATGGATGGATGGATGGATGGATAGAGATAGAAAAATAGATAGAGATAGATATAGATAGATTAGAGAGATATAGTGAGAGATTAGATAGATAGATAGATAGATAGATAGATAGATAGATAGATAGATAGAAAGACAGACAGACAGACAGAGATAGATAGATAGATAGATAGAAAGATAGATAGAAAGATAGATAGATAGAAAGATAGATAGAAAGATAGATAGATAAATAGATAGATAGAAAAATAGACAGACAGACAGAGATAGATAGATAGAAAGATAGATAGAAAGATAGATAGATAGAAAGATAGATATACAGATAGATAGATACAGATAGATAGATAGACAGACAGACACAGACAGACAGAGATAAATAGAAAGATAGATAGATAGAAAGATAGATAGATAGAAAGATAGATAGATGATAGATGAATAGATAGATTGATTTTTCCAGATGTTCCTGGTGTTTTCCTGGCTTAATCCCACTGTGATAATTGATATATATTCATCTCCTAGCCTTTCTCCTCCCCCTTTCCTTTTGTGGGGCAGCAATCTGTGTGACCCCCCCCAGGAAGGTGTGATCCTCTGCGAGACCGTAGGCCTCCTTTCAAGACGGAGAGGCTTTGTTTTGGCTTTACCCCCACAGGTAAAACCTCCAGACAGCATTTTTCATTGCAATCACCAAAGAGAGAGTTGGCGTTTGGGGCAGAAGAAGCCTTTGACAAGGTTAATAAGTTAGATTTAGTGGCAGCCCTTCTCCAAAAGAAGCACTTCCTTCCTCTTAACTACCCTATTTAGATGTTAATAACTTTACTTAATGTCAGGCCTCCCCTGATGGATGGAGGCTGGCGGGGCTCCAGACAGCAGATGTTGGGGCTCCTTTGTGTCTCCCATGGCAGTGCCCAGGAAGAAAACAAAAATGCAAAAAAAAAAAAAAAGGGTAAGTTCACCCATGGCTGGCTGGGGAATTCTGGGAGTTGAAGTCCACAAGTCCCGCAGTTGTCAAAGTTGGATGTCCCTGCTCTGATGGAAAGAGAAGACTGACATGAATAGCAAGGTGTTCCGTGAGCTCACTCTCAAACGCGAAGGGGGCCTTTCTAAACACGCTTGCATCCTGGTTTATTCTCCCCTGGCCTACGAAACAGAGAGACCCCATCTCATTCTCACCCTTCGCGCAGCTCCAGACGATCCCAAAGCTGAATTTCCCACCAGTTTGGTGCAGAGATGAAATCCAGCAGGTTCTGGAGAACCGGCAGCGGGAATTTTGAGTAGTTCGGAGAACCGACAAATGCCACCTCTGGCTGGCTCCAGAGAGGGGAGGGAATGGGGATTTTTGCAGTACCCTTTCCCTTGCCACGCCCACCAGGGCACAACCACAGAGCCGGTAGTAAAAAAAAAAATCTGAATTTCACCACTAGTTTGGTGGCCTGGATGTTCGGACGGCCACTTCCAACCGCACGCAGAGTAGCCTTCCTTAATTTCCAATCTAATTAGCCATTTAAATCGCCTCGGGTTCATTTATGAACACTTTATTCATCGGGGTGTAACTTTTTACGAGGCTTTATGGCATTTGGAGATGATGCTTTACACAAATACAGCGGCGGCTTCCATGTTCGGCGGGAAAGGCCGCCTCCCCCCCCCACCGGGTTTTTAGGGCACGGGGCCGTAATGAACCTTAGCCGGCCCAAGCTTTGATAAGCGTAAAAACGTCGCCGGACTCATTTCGGTTCGTCTTTAGTGACGGATAATCCGCGTTGATGGAGTGCGAGTGCCCCGGTCCCATTTCCCCCCCCCCAAATGGGATTGCGGCAGGAGCTATTAAAGGTGCCTGCAGAATAAAATTAGTCAAAGGAGCCGGTAAGAGTTTTTCCAGCCCTCTGAATTCCCATTAGGATATTGAAATGTGTTAGACTGTGAAGCCATCAGGGGAGGGGTGGGAAGAGCCCCTCCGTTGCTCAGGGAAGGAAGAAAGGGGGGGGAGCAGGAGGACATTGGCGCGATCCATTGGATCGGAAAGGGTCTCCATCGTTAAGGAATAGAACAGAATACAAGGGAATAACAGAGCTGGAAGGGGCCTTGGAGGTCTTCTAGCCCAACCCTTTGCTCAAGCAGGAGACCCTAGACCAGTGGTGGCCAACCTTTTCGGCACCAAGTGCCCAAACCGGAATGTGTGTGTGTGTGTGTGTGCCCGCGCGCACTAGAATGCTGGAAACCCCAAGACCAGCTGGCCAGTGTGTGCATGGCTATTTTGGGGCATTTTTTGGGTCGTAATTGACCTGAAAAATGGTCTGAAGAACAACCGTAAAATGGGCTGAGAAAAAGCTTGAAAACAGCCCCAAAACGGCCTGGTTTTGGGGGCATTTTGGGGGCCATTTTCTGGCCCCTGTGAAGACCAGCTGAGCATGTGCACGCCGGAAACCAGAAGAGCAGCTGGCAATGGCCCATGTGCCCACAGAGAGGGCATTGTGTGTCATAGGTTCTCCATCAGGGCCCTAGACCATCAGTCCAGTGTCTTCTTAAAGCCTCCAGTGATGAGGTGGCCACAACCTCTGAAGAGAAGCCCTTCGGCTGATCAATCCTTCTAAAGATCTTGCTTTATCCCAAGGAAGAAGCCATAAAGGTGGTGAGGTACACCCACGTTACACCTGTCCTCCGTGAGCTGCACTGGCTACCCATTGGTCTCCGGACTCAATTCAAGGTGTTGGTTATCACCTTTAAAGCCCTACATGGCTTAGGGCCAGCGTACCTGCGAGACCGCCTACTGCCACATACCTCCCAGCGGCCAGTAAGATCCCACAGATTGGGCCTCCTTCAGATGCCGTCAGCCAGACAGTGTCGGCTGGCGGCTCCCCGGAGGAGAGCCTTCTCTGTGGCTGCTCCAACTCTCTGGAATCAGCTACCCCCAGAGATTCGGACCATACCCACTCTCATGGCCTTCAGGAAAGCTGTAAAAACCTGGCTGTTCCGGCGGGCCTGGGGCTGTTGACCTCACTGTTGAGGTCCAGCCCCGATTAGAACGAATGTATGAGGATGTTGCTGTTTTTAAACTGTTTCTTTTCTCGTTATGTGTTTTTTTCTTATTATTATTTTTTGTAAGCCGCCCGGAGTCCTTCGGGATTGGGCGGCATATAAATATATTTAATAAAATAAATAAATAAATAAATAAATAAATAATCCTCAGCAATATCCAGAGGGATGGGAGGACCAGGCTGAACCGGAGGGAGGGGTCAAACGCGCCATCGGCCTCGAATCCCTTCGTGCCCACAAGAGATCTAAACCCAGCTCCCTTTGAATACCACTGGCTCTTACCTACGGCCAATTTGCCTTGACCGCCAGTAGTTCGGAGTCTCGTAAAGAGCAATAGCAGTTTAGACTTATATACCGCTTCATAGGCCTTTCAGCCCTCTCTAAGCGGTTTACAGAGTCAGCATATCGCCCCCACAATCTGGGTCCTTATTTCACCCACCTCGGAAGGATGGAAGGCTGAGTCAACCCTGAGCCGGTGAGATTTGAACAGCCGAACTGCCGAACTAGCAGTCAGCTGAAGTGGCCTGCAATACTGCACCCCTAACCACTGCGCCACCTCGGCTCTTACAGCATTAGCGTGCAACAAACCTCGATTCACTGGGTTTAAATTGCTGATTTGGGGCACCGGTTGGGGGTTCGGGAACCCCGCCTGTTTTCTGGGAGGACCAATCCTCTGTGGGCTCTTGTCCATTCTTCTAACGGCTGAAGGTGAGGACGGTGACCCCCACTTGACCACGTAAGGCCTGGCGGAAGAGGGGCCACCCCTTCTCCTGTCGGAAGAGCCCTGCTGAAAAGCAGAGAAGGGGGGGGGGGGGAAATCGGGTCTTTTCGTTTAATTATCTGCTCCCCCGGCATTTGCCACCATCCTGGCTTTGCCTCCAAAAGATCCCAGCAGGCCTAGGATGCAAAATATGCTAAGGAGCGCTGCAGTTGCATTCTCCAGTTGTTTTGCAAGATACCAAGCTGTGAACTTTAAATTAGCAATAAGGGAAGCTGACAAGGGCAGCCTCGCCAGGAACGCACGGAGCCCGACAGGCATAATTATGGAGCGAACGCAGAGACAAAATAAGAGGACGAACAAGAAAATACAAATCCGGTTGCAATCTTGAACCTCGTATAATATAAATAAAAGATGATCTTTTCCACTGGTCGCCTATCAATCAGAAGTGATGATTAAACGGAAAAACAAAGATAAAAAAAGGGGGCGTGGAATCTAATGGTTATTTTTCTCCTGTTGCTATTAAATGTGGATAGAGGGATAGATAGGGAGGGAGGGAGGGAGGTGGATGGATGATGGATAGACAAACAATGGATAAGATGGATGGATGGATGGATAGATGATGGATAGACAATGGATAGACAGATGGACAGAGAGATAGCAGGCATGAAGAGACAGAGGGATGGGTTAGGGTTGGGAGATGAAGATATGGATAACTACATAGATGAGTAGATGGATGGATAATATATAGATAAATGGATGGATGATGGATAGACAAACAATGGATAAGGTGGATGGATGGATAGATGATGGGTAGACAAACAATGGATAAGATGGATGGATGGATGGATAGATGATGGATAGACAATGGATAGACAGATGGACAGAGAGATAGCAGGCATGAAGAGACAGAGGGATGGGTTAGGGTTGGGAGATGAAGATATGGATAGCTACATAGATGAGTAGATGGATGGATAATATATAGATAAATGGATGGATGATGGATAGACAAACAATGGATAAGGTGGATGGATGGATAGATGATGGGTAGACAATGGATAGACAGATGGACAGAGAGATAGCAGGCATGAAGAGACAGAGGGATGGGTTAGGGTTGGGAGATGAAGATATGGATAGCTACATAGATGAGTAGATGGATGGATAATATATAGATAAATGGATGGATGATGGATAGACAAACAATGGATAAGGTGGATGGATGGATAGATGATGGGTAGACAATGGATAGACAGATGGACAGAGAGATAGCAGGCATGAAGAGACAGAGGATGGGTTAGGGTTGGGAGATGAAGATATGGATAGCTACATAGATGAGTAGATGGAGGGATAATATATAGGTAGGGAGATAGATGGATAGCTAGCTAGATGAATAGATGAGAGCTACTTAGCTGGAATGGGTGGGTGGAATGGAGAGAGAGATCCGCAATGGGTGTATCTTCTTCTGGGAACCACAGGAAGTCTGTCATGGGGACTAGAGGGTTTGGGCATCTCTCTCATTCCTTGGGCCTTTCTGGGTCTTCCCTAGAAAAACACGGACTGCTCCACACTTTTAACAGTGGGAGGGCTGAACAGACCAAATGCACCTTTGCATTTGACTCCAAATCCAATTCAAGGCAATGATAATCTGAGCTTCAACTTCCTTTCATCTTATTCTTCTAAACGCCGACGATTCGCAGTGCGTTTCAACACAGGCCTCCCGGTTTATTTCCCCTAGCTGACATTTATTTTTCAGGCCTCTGCTTCTTGTTAGTAAATTCCTCTCTCCCCCCCCCAATCTCCCCCCCCCCAGTTTTCCTTCTTAACCCCGACAGGAAAGTGCCAACGACAGCAATCCCCGCTTCCCTCCGCTGCAGCAGCTGCCCTTTGCCAGGCGAGGAGGAGATCAGTGCAGAGAATTCAGCGAAGCTTTGATACCCGTGTCTCTTTCGCCACTCCGGTGCTGGGCTCAATTAGTGGGAACATGGCTAATTGGAACATAAGTGGGTCCCTCTGTGAACGCATCTGACAGCCGGCCCCAGGGAATACGAGCACCGTTCATTAGGCACTTTAGTCCTCCTCCTCCTCCTCTTGCTTACCCCAAAGTAGACCCCTTGCCTGCTCAAAGGTGGTGGAGTCATTCTCCAGCACACGTTGGCAAGGGGGGGTGTCTAAAGGTTTTCTGGTCCTGGCGCCAACACATTCATCAGCATGCCAAGTTTAAACCCAGAGCTGACATGAAAGTTGTTTAGCTGTTCTCCTTCACACATTTGTTGTGATCTCAGCCACTCTATTGTCTTATTTTAAGAAGTACAACCTTCTCTTCCTTTCCTTCCCCTTCCTCCTTTCCTTTCCTTCTATTTTCATTCCCCCTCCCTTCCCTTCTTCCTTTCTTCCTTTCCCTTCCTTCTATTTTCATTCCCCCTCTCTTCCTTTCCTTCCCTTTCCTTCCCCTTCCTCCTTTCCTTTCCTTCTTTCTATTTTCATTGCCCTTCCCTTCTTCCTTTCCTTTCCTTCCTTCTATTTTCATTCCCCCTCCCTTCCCTTCTTCCCTTCTTCCTTACTTCCTTTCCTTTCCCTTCCTTCTATTTTCATTCCCCCTCTCTTCCTTTCCTTCCCTTTCTTTCCCCTTCCTCCTTTCCTTTCCTTCTTTCTATTTTCATTGCCCTTCCCTTCTTCCTTTCCTTTCCCTTTCTTTTATTTTCATTCCCACTCCCTTCCCTTCTTCCTTTCTTCCTTTCCTTTCCTTTCCCTTCCTTCTATTTTCATTCCCCCTCTCTTCCTTTCCTTCCCTTTCTTTCCCCTTCCTCCTTTCCTTTCCTTCTTTCTATTTTCATTGCCCCTCCCTTCCCTTCTTCCTTTCCTTTCCCTTTCTTTTATTTTCATTCCCCCTCCCTCTCCCTCCCTCTCCCTCCCTCTCCCTCCCTTTCCTTTCCTCCCCTCCCCTCCCCTTCCCTTCCCTTCCCTGTCTTCTGGTCAGTGGAAAGTGTTGGGAGGAATGCAGCTATTGCCATGTTTATTTACTTATTTATTAAACGTATATGCCACCCATCCAAGGTGACTCTGGCTGGTAAATTGGGAAGAAGAATAGTTAGACCAGAAGAACCTACTGGTGTGTATGTGTGCGTGTGTGTGTTGTGTGTGTGAAAAATCAAGGTGGACAATTGAGACCATGCAATCAAAGACAATATTTTAACTTCTGCCCCTCTTTCTTTCTTCCCTTCTTCCCTCCCTTCCGGCCCAGGGGAAATTCTCATAGCCCCGTAATAACGATAGCAATATAGCATTTAGACTTATATATCGCTTTACAGCCTCTCTGAGCAGTTTTACAAAATCAGCTTATTGCCCCCAACAATTTCGGGTCCTCAACCTGCCCGGGGAGGGGGGGGGCAACTTTGGGCATTGCTGGTCTACAGGTGGCTTCTTTCTGCGCTGACCATATCTAACCCATCTGAAGTCCGAGCCTTATTTGGGCTGTGAAAATGTCGGCCCTTTGGGCAGGCCCCCTAAGTGACAGGCCGCCTGAAAGAATGCTTTTCATTAAAGAATATAATTATATTATAAAAGAATATAATTTGAAGAACCGGGTAATTGACTCACATTTGATTAAGGCCGATTCTGTTGGATTAGCGTGATTAATAGGTAAAATTACAGGCCAACAGGAAGCGGTGCAGAAGTTGCCTGAACTCATGGATCACGTCAAGATTTTAAAATTTAAAATAACGGGGATCTGCGAGGAGAATCATCATTTTGTGGGCAACAGCATACGTTGAGTTGGCATCGTCGTTCCGTATTAGACAGCAGGTATATTCCTCCACTTAATCCCAAGAATAAAATTCTAAGAATTGATACTTGGCATCCCTTTTTATAACAACTGCATTGATGTCCGGGTCACTTCAAGTCCAATTGAAAGTACATTCGAGTCCCAAACGTCTTAATTCAAGGAAGAACATTTTCAGGTTTCTAAAAAGTACAGGTAGTCCTCGGCTTATGACCACAATCGAGCCCAGAATTTAAGTGAGAAATATGTTTAGTGAGTTTGCCCCATTTTATAACCTTGCCACATTTGTTAAGTGAATCACTGCAATTGTTAAATTAATAACACGTTTGTTAAGCGGATCTGGATTCCCCGTTGACTTTGCTTGCCTGAAGGTTTTCAATCTACATCTATCTGTAGCTAGATCGTGATATTATGTCTCCAAAAGTCACTAAATTAAATTGTTTTAACTCAAGGACTACCTGTAGTTTGAAAATATCTCTAGTCTGCACACCGAACTTTCTTCTTCCCAGCCGTCTATAGCAGGGGTGGGCTTCAAAAATGTTAGCAAGGAGTTCTCTGCCCGATTGCTGGGTGGGCGTGGCTATGGTGGGCGTGGCCCAGTTGGCATCCTGCACCACGGGTGGGAGGGGGTATTGCTGTCCCTGGGCTCCGGAGGCTTTTCTCGAGACCCCGGGAGGGGGTAAATGGCCTCCCCAGGCTCCAGAGGCCCTCTCGAGGTCAGACACAGGCCTCCCGAACTTCTGGTAGGCCTGTTTTTTGCTCTCCCGAGCCTCTGCACTTACCTGTATCCAAAACAGGCACCCTGGGGACTCCTGGGAGGGGAAGGGTGGGTGGGGCCAGCCAGGAGTGGGATTTGGGGGTTCTCCAAACTGCACCGAATCTTAGCTAGAGGTTCTCCTGAATCCCTGCGAACCCCCAGCAGCCCACCACTGCGAGTTCAAGTCCTTCAACTATCTTCTTTCTTTCCAAATGCCTTGGCCAAGAAATCAAGGGACTGGCACAACTTAAAACCAAGCTGGCACCCAACTCTTTCCTGGCGCTAATGAATGCTAACTTGCTAGTGAGGTGGAAACACAGCTGAAGAAATCGCTCTTCTGGCCACCCCATGTGGAGGGGCAGAGAATGTGCACCAGGATGATGGCCAAACTCAAATGGTCTACTCCTTCAGACAATTCAGGGAAGACCCAGATTACTGGAGGAGGCTCTAATGTGGGAAAGGTGGAAGCAAAGAGAAGACAACTAGCAGCAAGAGGGATGAACTCACAGCATTGATGCAGGCGTCATCCTGAAGACCTGAAAGAAACCAGGTTAAGGAACGGACCAACCATGGAGGACATCTACCTATGAGATCACTAAGAGTCAATGCTGCTTTGATTAAACACAATCAATCAACTGAAAAAGAAGACAGGGCTATGAAATTATAAGCTAAGAGAGAGCACCAACTTGAGGGCACATAATCAGCCATGCTGGCTGGGGAATTCTGGGAGTTGAAGTCCAGCCATCTTAAAGTGACCAAGGTTGAGAAACACTGGCATTTTCGCTTTTGTCATCCTTGCTACCACCAATGCCTGAGATGCTGAGCCCTGAAATCTCTCTCTCTCTCTCTCTCTCTCTCTCCCTCCCCCCCTCTCTCTCTCCCTCTCTCTCTCTCTCTCTCCATGAAGAGGTCCAGTATCTCCAACCAAAAGTTCCCCTTTCTACCTGTCAAATTGTGACCTGAATTGAAGCTTTTTCTGCTTCTTTGAAGAGTTCCCTCCAAGCAGGTCTCCCAACCCCAAACATTCCCCTGGAAACTCTACCGAGAAGAAGCCAAGAGAAAGCTGCTCTATTTCTTTAAATGTTGAGCGTGCCCAAACAATTAGAATTTATAATCCTTTCCCTACCCGCACTTCCTTAGGAAAGACACTGCCTTAAGCCAAAGAGTCGAATATGGCTTTCAAATGCAAATATTTTAACAAGTATAACACACAGACGCATGAACTATCAATTTTTCCTGGTAGGCATATGTAAAGCATCTTGTTTATCATACCAGAAATTTATATATATCTATCTTTTAAAATTTGTTTTAATATATATATATATATATATATATATATATATATATATATATATATGTATGTATGTATGTATGTATGTATGTATGTATGTATGTATGTATGTATGTATATATGTATATATGTATATATGTATATATGATGTATATATGATGTATATATGATGTATATATGATGTATATATGTGTATATGTGTATATGTGTATATGTGTATATGTGTATATGTATATGTATGTATGTATGTATGTATGTATATATTAAAAAAACAAATTAAGCAACACATTAAAAAACAGCCTGGTGATGAACTGAAAATCAATTTGTTTTTCTGCCTTTTGGCCTTTAATTCTTAATCATCCTAAGTATGCAGAAAAAGGTAGTAACCCTGACTTATGACCACAAGTGAGCCCAACATTTCTGTTGCTAAGTGAGACAGTTGTTAAATGAGTTTTAATGACCTTTCTTGTCACAGTTATTAAATGTATTACTGAGGGTGTTAAGTTAGTAACACAGCTGTTAAGTAGAATCTGGCTTCCACATTGACTTTGCTTATCAGAAGGTTTTCAATCTATATCTATATCTATCTATCTATAGCTATATAGCAACTCTCTCTCTCTCTCTCCATATTCCATCCAACTCTCTATCCATCCATCCACCTACTGACCTATCTCCTTATTCCATCCAACTCTCTATCCATCTATCTATCCATCCATCCATCCATCCATCCATCCATCCATCCATCCATCCATCCATCCATCCATCCATCAACCCACCCACCCACCCACCTACCTATCTCCATATTCCATCCAACTGTCTATCCAACTATCTATCCCTCCATATTCCATCCAACTGTCCATCCATCCATCCATCCATCCATCCATCCATCCATCCATCCATCCATCCATCCACCCACCCACCCACCCACCCACCCACCTATCTCCATATTCCATCCAACTGTCTATCCATCCATCCATCCATCCATCAACCCATTCACCCACCTATCTCCATATTCCATCCAACTGTCTATCCATCCATCCATCCACCCACTCACCCACCCACCCACCCACCCACCCACCCACCCACCCACCTATCTCCATATTCCATCCAACTGTCTATCCATCCATATCCATCCATCCATCTAAAAGAAAAATATGGATCAAGCACCACAGTTTGGAAATAAAATTCCAGCCAGCACTCAAAGCCCCCAGCCAGCCCATGATGCCAGGTGGGATGACACCTTTGGCAACTGGAGGGGAGCATCCTTCCCAACTCTGGCATTGCTTCCCACCTGACCTTGAGGATATCCAGAGCGGTTTGGCGCTTCCCTCGGGCAGTTCCACATCCGTTCTCAGTGTCGATTAAACCTTGATCTCATTTATTATCACAGGAAATGGTCTCAAGGTCACAGGGCTGGAAATTTAATTATGGCGGCAGTATATTAAGTGGCACATTTAAAGATGCTGAATCGTAGTAATTAATTTTTTGGATGGTGGTCTCCAGGGAGCCGGTTTCCTCCACACGGGGGATTCGGGCATCCATCACGGCCACTGAGCGTGGCAGCTGTCTTTTAGCTGTAAGCTGGCCCATTACTCATCTTTTACAGCCGCCTCTAAAAACACCCGACAATGCGACCCCTCTTCTTATTGTAATAGATGCCTCCGCTTTGCAAGCAGGCATGCTTCACCTTTGCTATAAACGGCAGCCTGTGGGACTGACCCCCGCCCTGGCCTGTGGCTCAAGGCTGGAGATCGCTTGGGTCAAGAACAAGGGGAGGAGGAAGAGAAAAAGAGGAGAAGGAGAAAAAAATAAAGAGGAGGAGGAGGAGGAGGACAAGAGGAAGAAAATGAAGAGGAAGAGGAGAAACAGGAAGAGAAGGAGGAGAAGAGGCAGGAAAAGAAGGGGAGGAGAGGAAGAGGATGAAAGAAGGAGGAGGAGAAACAGGAAGAGAAGAAAAAAAGGCAGGAAAAGAAGAGGAGGAAAAAAGAAGGAAGAGGAGGAGGAGGAGAAACAGGAAGAGAAGAAAAAAAGGCAGGAAAAGAAGAGGAGGAAA
>NW_028261382.1:1315771-1351535 GCF_051295495.1 Thamnophis sirtalis
GTGCGGAAAAGGTTCGCCATCGCTGCCCTAGGGGATGGGACCCACCACGTTCCCTGCCCCTCCGCTCTGACGGGTCGGGTGGACGTGACCGGCAAGAGAGGAACACCTCGCCATGAAGGGTAACTAGTGATCACCTATAGCTGATATGGCTTCAATTCTGGCTCCTTTGTCATTGGGGTTGGGGAGAGATGCCTTCAGCGGGACGATTCTTGCCCACCTGATTAAAGAAAAAAAGAAACCCCTCTGGGAAATCCATCTGCTGCTTAATGAGCCCCTTTCCCTTTTCGGAGACTTTTTTCCCAGGAAAACTCGGCGGCGGCAGAACTGTGGGCCCGCATGACTGATACTCTCATCACCCAGCAGGCTGAACTCTGCTCAACTTCCTAAATGAGATTTTATTGGAACTGATTAGAGTTAGATAAATGGGCAGCTCTGCTAATGTATTATCCCGTTTTCAATTACAGTGTATGTATAATCAGACGCATTTCTTTTTGGATAGTCTGACATTTATGTGACAGCCCTCGGAGGAGATGGACTTTCTGTTTACAGAATAGTTTGGAGGGTTGCTTCCCCCCCCCTCTGCCCCCCACCCCCACCCCACTTTCTGGCTCTCTCCTTAGAGGAAACCGTGGTTTCTAATCTCCTAATCCTAGACAGGATCTTTTTCTTTTTCTTAAAAAAAATCTCTTTGAATCTCCCCGTTTTGGAGCAAACACAGACGTTTGTGTGCTTTTTCTGCAATCTGATCCTGTTTCGAATCTAGTTCTGATGATTGCCGATAGGTAGTAGTAGCCACGAAAGTAATATGGAACCCCCAGACCCAAAAGCAGTCTATCTTATGCCTTGGTTTTTAAGAAAGCTTTTTTTTTTTTTTTATTGGCACACACAGGTAAATTCGTACAAATTTAAGTACAGATGACATTTCAGTGGCAATGGATGGTTCCAGGGTGTATGTGAATGCAGCTAATTTTAGCCAATCCACTGTTGGTTAAACTATGGTTTAGCACCAGCAACATGTAATGCTTTAGTATTTAGAGAATCCTCCCCCCCTTTTAAAACAATAAGCCCTCAATATACCATGCAGCTCTTAAAGCAGATCAAAGTTATCTAATCCCATCACAAACCAACATTTGCATGACTAGGTTTCATAAGTCAGAAACAAGCAACTGCATCATGGCTTAATGGGGGTGTAAAAAGAAACATGGTTTGGGGTTGTGGGGGGGGGCAGCTCTGGGCCCCTGCTGATTTCCCCCCCTCTCCCCTAAATATTTCTCCTTGCCGTCGCAGCCAAGATTTCTCCTTAGGGTTTTAATTCTTGTAAAATTTGCTTCCCTTAGCTGGGCAGCCATCTTTCCCCCTCCCAAACCTCCCCTCTCCTCCCTTCACCTGCCTTAGATTTTTACAAGTTCCTTTCCCGAGAGCTGGCCATTAAGCCATTCGCCTCTTCCAATTGGAAATTCTTCCGCTCGGATACGATCGTGCAAACAACTGGCAGAATTTATTTAACCTTCAGCCAACTGCTCAACCAAGTTGAAATTATTGATAGCCTCTCGGTAATAATCAAGATGGAGAACTCAAGTGGGCTCCTCGGCGCCCCCTCGCTCCCTCCCTGCCCAGCCTCGCAAGAGAGCCACTGAGCTGGAGGACTACAAATGCCATCTCCGGGCGGGCGGGCGGGCGGGCGGCATCGCTCGGTCAAGGAACTCAGCGGTGGGTGGGAAATAAAACTGTTAAGCCGTGGCGATCCCCCAATCCGTCACGGGGGTAATGGCGTTTCCTGAGAGTCAGCTTGCATGTTAGGACAGATACATCTCCCCCGACAGGACGGGAGAGGGCCTGGAAGCCCCCCGCAGATTGTCTTAGAAAGGTAAGGATGGGTTGATGATGGATGGCCGGCCCGGGACATCGAAATCCATTTTGCATTGCGGAGGCGGGTAAAGTTAATCTCCATCCCTGCAAACCCGGTGGGAGCTTTTGATAGAATATCCGCTTTACGGGTAGCGATAGGATTATCAACTCCCATCCAGCCCCGTTAGGATGGGGAGGGGGCGGGGGTGGGGGGGCTTCCCACTTGCATTTTGCCAGCTGCCAAAAAAGGGAGATTTTTTTTGATAGGGCTGGAGAACTTCCTGTGTTTGGCCTGGAGGTGGGTGAGTCAGGGGTGGATGGGCGTTTTCTGCTCCCCACTTGTGACACGCAAGGGCATTTGCGAGAGAACCCGGTGATCTTTAGATGGCCCACTGCCACGCTTAACGTTTGGGGTGTGCCAGAGGTGAGGATACTAAAAGTCCACGGCCCCATCGAGTGGGAAAGGATTGTCTATTTGTATAAGTGGGAATTATAAGTGAAGGGTGCTTGACGCTCTCCGAGTTTGGCTGTTTTCTTGCAGACGTTTCAAGACCCAACTAGGGAACGTCATCAATGCTAGCAAGGAGCACTCGTGAGCAAGCCCCCTTCTCTTCTAGCACTGCTGACGTTCCCTAGTTGGGTCATGAAACGTCTGCAAGAAAACCAGAGAGCTCAGAGAGCTCCACTTTCTGTGGGTTGAGGACACCTACTTTCAAACCTGACCTGCAAATATTCTCCTTTGTTGGAAACTATAAAGTGGCCTTTGAACTCTGGTGCTGGAGAAGACTCCCGCGAGTCCCTTGGAGTGCAAGGTGATCCAACCCATCAGTCCTAGAGGAGATCCACCCTGACTGCTCTTTAGAAGGTCAGATCCTGAAGAGGAAACTCAAATCCTTTGGCCACCTGATGAGAAGAAAGAAGAACTCCCTGGAGAAGAGCCTCGTGCTGGGAAGAATTGAGGGCAAAAGAAGAAGAAGGGGACGGCAGAGAAGGAGGTGGGTGGATGGAGTCACTGAAGCAGTCAGCGTGAGATTGAATGGACTCCAGAGGATGGTAGAGGACAGGAAGGCCTGGAGGAACGTTGTCCATGGGGTCACGATGGTTCGGACATGACTTCGCAATTAACAACAACATATAAGTAGGTAGATAAATAGGTAGATAGATTGATTTAGATAAAAACTCACTAAACCGGTCAGTCCTAGAGGAGATCCACCCTGGCTGCTCTTTAGAAGGCCAGATCCTGAAGCGGAAACTCAAAGACTTTGGCCACCTAATGAGAAGGAAGGACTCCCTGGAGAAGAGCCTCATGCCGGGAACGATGGAGGGCAATAGAAAAGGGGACGGCAGAGAAGGAGGTGGCTGGATGGAGTCACCGAAGCAGTCAGCATGAGCTTCAATGGACTCCAGAGGATGGGAGAGGACAGGAAGGCCTGGAGGAACGTTGTCCATGGGGCCGCGATGGGTTGGACATGACTTCCCAACTAACAACATCATCATAAAGTGGCAGGTTATTTACCTGATGAGCCAGGAACAGTAGCGGAGTCCTCTTCTCCCATGTTCCCTGCTTGTCAGAGGTCCATGACCATCTCCTGATCCTTGTGGGTCGTCTGCCTGTGTCCTGCAGAGGCTGCCTGGGAGATGCTATCATCGCCACTCCAAGGGTCTCGCCGCCTTTTCCAGAGTCTCCATTAGCTGCATCCCCCAAAGGGACGGAGGGGTGTCACCTGCCCTCCTCTTGTCCTTCGCACCTGTGGGGATGCACGAGAAACATCAGTGGGATCCAATGCCCTGTGCTGCAGTGTAGAGGCGGTCCTTGACTTATGACCACAATGGGAGTGCAAAACCTCAGTTGCTAAACGGGGCCGTTGTTGCGTTTTGCCCCATTTTACAACCTTTCTTGCCGCAGTTGTTAAGTGGATCACTGCGGTGGTGAAGCCGCTTACACGGTTGTTAAGCGAATCTGCTCTTCCCACCGACTTCGCTTGTCAGAAGGTCGCCCTGGGGGGAAACTGTGACCGTCATAAAAACCGGGTCATTTTGTCAAGTGTCTGAAATTTTGATCCGGCGACCGCAGGAATACCGCAACGGCCGTGTGAAAAACAAGCCGCAGGGGACGTTTCTCAGTGCCGCTGCGGCTTCAAACAGTCACTAAGCCAACGGTCGTATGTGGAGGAGCACCTGCACTTGCCAATGCACCCATGTGCCACTTCCCCCCCCCCCCACACGCTCCGCTTGCTTTTTGAAGGGAAATCCTTAGCCGGGAAGACTTTAGAACGGGCCATTGTGCAGAAGTAAAATCGAGTGGAAGTTTTTGTTTTAGCATTTAAATTATGATGATTTTTCTCTGCATTTTCGTAGCCAAGTGGCTTATTCTTAAATTTCAAATGTTTCTTTTGTCTTGCTGTGAGCCGCCCAGAGTCCCAATGGGAGTGGGCGGCATACAAATTTTTATTAAACTCGTAAGGCGAGGTAGCCCTGTTCAGCCTACTCAAGAGTGTCCTTCCTCCTCTTAGGTCCCGCTAGAATTATGCCAAAATGACAATAGATCTTACCCATTAAGCCCCCCGGGGAGAAGGCCTGACTTGATAGGCAGATGCATCAATTACTGGGGGGCGATGAAATGCTACTTGGAGCAGAAACAACAACGCCCCCCCCCCCCGCCTCAGTCTCTCCAAAACCCCGTTGCAAAATGGGAAACCCACTCTGGGAGTTCATGAAGAATAATTACCGGCCCTTTTCTGGGGTGGGCTCTTTGACGGAGGATGCCGAAGAAACATTCCTCCATTTGTTCGGGGGGGGGGGGGGAGGTGGAAGCGGGTGAACAATAGACCAGCCCTAGAAGAGGGCTGGGGTCCCACTGCCTTTGCCACCCACCTTTGCTGGCTGAGGAACTCTGGGAGTTGAAGTCCACAAGTCTTAAAGTTGCCAAGGTTGGAGACCACTGTTCTAGAAGACCTCCAAGGTCCCTTCCAGCTCTATTCTGATTGAATTGTCTCGCTTAGCCACATAAATTTTGGACTCAATTACAGTCATAAGTTGAGGACTATCAATATGTATTTGCATAAATCACTGCCATCTTCACCCCCTTTGCTAGTTCCAGGAAAAAACAAGCATCAAAGAAGCCCATTACTTTTTTCCACTTTAGCACTTCACATTTAAGAATAATGCTACCGTGTTTCCCTGAAAATAAATCTTATTTTCTTTTGACCCCCTGAAATAAGCGCTTGGCCTTATTTTTGGGGAGCTTTTATTATTTTTGAGGTGCAGGAGGCGGCCAGCATGGTTGCAGCTGTGTTGCAATATTTTCAAAGGAGGGCTTATTTTAGCACACCCACTCAAAACCCGACTGGGCTTATAATCCAGGGAGGTCTTATTTTTGGAGAAACAGGGTATTTGTAAGGAAAATCGCCCCCCAATTTTAAAGACACTCCTATCTTGTTCGTGCCAATCTGGGATTTGGGCATAACCTGGGTGAAAATGCCATCCATCTGTTCCCCCCGCCCCCCCCAAAACACATCTTGAGCTTCTGGAAAATATGGGAGATAATTTGGAGGAGCGAGAAATGAAAAAAAAAATTACAGCATCAACAATAACAGATACTCGGTGGTTGTGCACAGCATAATAGACCCTGTAATGTATTCCTTCTGTCGGCGTTGTGTATCTGCGTGATAATTTTATGTGACAGTGTAATTAAATTGGAAAACAATTCCCATTTCCTTTGTCTTTTACCTATTTATCATCATTTATTTCTTTACTTTCACCCCCTGCCATAAATATTATTGTAAGAAGAGTTAAATAAGTTAAACCAATGCAATTACTTTTACAGATTGAAATTAACTTCATATATCAATTTATACCCGTTTCCCAGCGATCTGGCCTGGATTTCCGGCACTATATTTACGATGTCACTCTGGTTTCTGTGTTTGCATTCGTTTTTTGAGTAATGATCTGTGTGTTAAAAGCTGACGTTTTAACAGTATTTTCAAACATTTTCATTCATTATCAAATAACCATTTGTTACACTGTGGCAATTCCAAACCATTTACTGCGCCCACCCCCCGCCCCCCCTGCAAATGGCTAAACAATGATTAATCAAGCATGGTGCAAATTTTAATGCTTATCACAGCAAATAGAGAAAGTCGCATTAGGAAGTGACTTGACTTCAGGCGAGGTCCAAATTTTTATTCTTATTTTTTTTTAAAAAAAAAAACCAATTCCTGATGAGACTTTTATTCAGCGTGAAACGTTTTGCATTAAAAAAAAAAATTGAGCCAGAGAAAAGCATCAAGCAAAGCATTGGGAAAACCCTTTTGAAATCCCCCCACAATCTTCACAGGTCTCTTTCAATTTCCATTCAGAAGTTTCCCCATCAAACCCAACTTTCAAATGTTCAGTTGCCAGTCCTCAAGTTAAGCTCGAGTCGAGATGGGCAGGAGACCAATCAATCAATCAATCAATCAAATAACGCTCCTGAGAAGTAAAGTTATTTCGCCCTCCCTCTGCTGCCTCAATCTAGGATCAGAAGAGTGGTGGGATTCAATTTTTTTTACTACCGGTTCTGTGGGCGCGGCTTGGTGGGCGTGGCAGGGGAAGGATACTGTAAAATCTCCACTCCCTCCCCACTCCAGGGGGAAGGATACTGTAAAATCTCCATTCCCTCCCCACTCCAGGGGAAGGATACTGTAAAATCTCCATTCCCTCCCCACTCCAGGGGAAGGATACTGTAAAATCTCCACTCCCTCCCCACTCCAGGGGGAAGGATACTGTAAAATCTCCACTCCCTCCCCACTCCAGGGGAAGGATACTGTAAAATCTCCACTCCCTCCCCACTCCAGGGGAAGGATACTGTAAAATCTCCATTCCCTCCCCACTCCAGGAGGAAGGATACTGTAAAATCTCCATTCCCTCCCCACTCCAGGGGAAGGATACTGTAAAATCTCCACTCCCTCCCCACTCCAGGGGGAAGGATACTGCAAAATCTCCATTCTTTCCCCACTCCAGGGGGAAGGATACTGTAAAATCTCCGCTCCCTCCCCACTCCAGGGGAAGGATACTGCAAAATCTCCATTCCCTCTCCATTCCAGGGGAAGGATACTGTAAAATCTCCACTTCCTCCCCACTCCAGGGGGAAGGATACTGTAAAATCTCCGCTCCCTCCCCACTCCAGGAGGATACTGTAAAATCTCCGCTCCCTCCCCACTCCAGGGGAAGGATACTGCAAAATCTCCATTCCCTCTCCATTCCAGGGGAAGGATACTGCAAAATCTCCATTCCCTCCCCACTCCAGGAGGATACTGTAAAATCTCCGCTCCCTCCCCACTCCAGGGGAAGGATACTGCAAAATCTCCATTCCCTCTCCATTCCAGGGGAAGGATACTGCAAAATCTCCATTCTTTCCCCACTCCAGGGGGAAGGATACTGTAAAATCTCCGCTCCCTCCCAATCAGCTGGGACTCGGGAGGCAGAGAATAGATGGGAGCGGGGCCAACCAGAGGTGGTATTTTCTAGTTCTCCGAACCACTCAAAACCTCCGCTACCGGTTCTCCAGAACTCGTCAGAAGCTGCTGAATACCACTTCTGGATCAAAAGCTTTGCATAGCTTTCCTTCACTATAGTTTATTGGTTGGGTTCACATGATGCTCTAATCATGTTTCTCATTCTTGGCAACTTTTAAGAAGCGTGGATTTGAACTCCCAGAATTCCCCTTGGTGGGGAAATTCTGGGAGTTGAGGTCCATACATCTCATTTGGGGAATTCTGGGAGCTGAAGTCCACACACCTTCAAGTTGCTAAGAGTGAGAAACCCTGCGCTAAGCCATCAAAGGTAAAGAATGTTACATCCAAACTGAACAAACACAGTTCAGTCTGTGGCCTGAAGCCAACCAGTTCAGGGTTCTCGCTCCTTTCCTGGATGGGTTTCCCCGTCTCCATCGTCCTTTCCTCCCGTGCATTTGTTCCCCTTTTCATTTGGATTGAGGGATAATTTTGGAAGTGAGGAGCGGTGGACACACCTTGTAGAGAAGGAAACCACGCCACAGCCCAGAAACAGAACGGAAATGGATTTCCGCCTTTTTTTTTTCTCGTGACCCAAATGATTTTGCAGTATCCTTCCCCTGTTTCTTCCCTCCACATTTCTAGAGCTTTGGGGCATCATCACCCTGCCTGCCACAAATGGACAATGGCTGCCAGATGTTAGAAAAAGTCAGAGGAAAGATAGCAATAGCAGTTAGACTTATATACCGCTTCATAGGGCTTTCAGCCCTCTCTAAGCGGTTTTACAGAGTCAGCATATCGCCCCCAACAACAATCCGGGTCCTCATTTTACCCACCTCGGAAGGATGGAAGGCTGAGTCAACCTTGAGCCGGTGAGATTGGAACCGCTGAACTGCAGATAACAGTCAGCTGAAGTGGCCTGCAGTACTCCACTCTAACCACTGCGCCACCTCGGCTCTATGGGGAATAAATCCTCTCTGGGGGTCTGAAGGGCAATTATTTAGGTTTATGAAGTTCAGGGGAAGAAGCCCCCAATCCTGGATTATGCTCCCTCTTACCACCAGCCGGGCGCAGAATTACCCTTCCATAATTAACCACATTATGAGCTGCAGCATTCGGCTGCTTTGCAACTCAACATCTTGTTAATGACGGGAACTTAGCATGCCAAACGAACCCTGGAGACCCTGGGAACAGCCAGGAGTGGACCAATTAACCCCTCCCCCCACAAATATGAGGTTTATAACAATACCCAGGTTGCACAGCTGCTTCTATGCTCATGCCCAGCTTCACCCCATCAAACAGGTGGAGCATCCCGTAGCTTGCCAAGTGGGTGAGAATTCCTGAAAAGCAATATTTTTTCCCCCCACATTTAACTTCGTTTAGGGAAGCCGACAAGCTGGGCAGATCATTCCACTTTTCTTATCTTCCCCTTCATCTTCCAAAAATGAGAATAACAAGGAGTTGCAACTCTCTCCCACGCCAATTGAGCGCAGCAAGGAAAACCTCGTTTCCCCTAGTGCAGTGTTTCTCAACCTTGGCCACTTGAAGATGTCTGGACTTCAATTCTGGGACTTGAAGTCCAGACATCTTCAAGTGGCCAAGGTTGAGAAACACTGCCCTAGTGGTTCATTTGGAGTACTGCAGGCCAGAAAGAGTCGTTTTAGCCCCTCCCCTGCCCACTTCTATCCAGGTTCGTTCTCTGCATCCACCTCTTAAATCCTCCCCCGCTTTTCCTCCTGCCATGTTCAGGGATGTGTCTGCCATCCTGTGGACAAAGAAAAATGATGCAAAACAGCCACTTTGGCCCAAGGGGGGGGGGGGGGAGGAGAAAACAGCACAGAACTAACCCCATTGCAAAGAAGTCACATGGTTCCACACAAGGAATTGTTGTAAATAAATCTCGCTTTCCAAATGTGACTTTCAGGTTGAATGCATGCACGAGCCTCAACAGACAAAAAGGACCTTCCCGTTCCCGCTACGACCACATCAAATTGAAGCAAAGGTCAGAGACCTCTTTTGAGTTATAGACAAGAGTTTTAGGTCATAAGAAGCAAAAGTCCTCCATGGAGCGGAGTAATGGAGCCTCCAGCTGCAGGGGCAGTATACCTGATGTGCTGCTTTTGAGTGACTGCAGGGAGATCTCTTGGGCGCTTTTTATGTTCCGTGCGGGTGGCCTTAAAAAGACTTGACTGACCCGACAAATACGGGCTAGGCAAGTTTGATATTGAAGCGCGCTGTGTGAATCAGGCCAGGGATTCCCAAGCAATGCGTGCAGACAGCCACTTGTTCCGCAATTATAAGCCATCATCTTCTGCAAAGATTGCATGGTCGCGCAATCTTTTTAAATTAACACCCTCCCTCCTTGCCCATTTGCAACCTGGCGCCCGCCGCTGCAGAAACCCTAATGGTTATATTTGCATAAGCCACGCCCACCACCTTGTACACCACTCCCACTGCCCGGCTCAGGAGACGAAGCTTCGATTTAAACGCATGCGCAATTTACCCGCAGGGGATTAGCCGCTGGGAGGCGAGCACCGCTCGGCGCAGGCGCTCTCGGCCACTCCCTACCGCGCCCTTCCAGCCGCCTCGCAGTGCGCAGGCGCAAAATAGCGGCCCGCTCCGTTTCCTGAGGAAAGGCGGAGGGGGGGGAGGGCTGCGTCCTGCTTCCTGTTTGCTCACGTGTCCTTCCGGGGCAGGGTCGCCACCTTCGGGAGGGGTCGTTCCGGCCGGCTGTGAGCTAGAGAGTCACCGCGCTGAGGTGAGGCCTTTCTTCAGGGCCGGTGAGGGATTATTATGGGAGGCGGGGGTCTCGGAGAGGAGAAAAGGGCGGGGAGGTGATCCTCCGCCTCTCCCTTGCTCCCCCCCCCACGAACCTTGGCCAGCTAGATTTCTACCTGCAGGGAGCCTGTGCTGTTTTCTTTCTTGATGGGTGGGGCCCTGAGGGGGCGAAAAAACCCCTTATTTGTTCTTACAGCTGCTCGTAATTCGGCCTCAGGTCGTCGTCAAAGCCCCCTCTCCCCGGTCGGTATCGGAGGAGGGCGGGGCCAGCCCTTTCGGGGGCGGGGCCGCGATTGGGGCCCTGATTGGTTCATTTGGGTCCCTCTGAATATGATTGGGCAGGGGCTTCTTGGAGTGACAGCATGGGCGGGGTTCCAACTTTGTTATGCTGGGGAATTCTGGGAGTTGAAGTCCACAAGTCTTAAAAGGCGCCAAGATTGGAGCCCTTTGCTCTATATAGCCTTACAGGCAGCCCTGGACTTAACGAAAGTTCATTTAGTGACCTTTTTAAGTTGCAGCAGCACTGAAAAAACGGGACTTAGAACCGTTTTTCACACTTACGGCCGTGGCAGCATCCCCGTGGCCAGAATTTGGCTGGCTTGACTCCTACAATAACTGCAGCCCTCCTGGGTGGAGCTGTATTGAAATCTGCCGCTTGGCTTCCTGCTTCTCCCTTCTGATGGGAAGTGGGATTACTCAAGTTTTGCTTCCTCTGGGCCTTGAGTAGGCAGAAAACTCACTTTCAAAGGACGATGATTAATATCCTTTTAAAGCTGCCCTGTAGCCGTTGCTGGATACGCCCAAAACTGATTCTCTCTCCTACCACTGTTCTTCTTACTATTCTTCCAAAGTTTTCACTATTCCTCTAGCAAATCCCTTCGGTTTGACCTGTCTCACTTGGTCTGGGCGAAATTGAACAGAATTAGGCGTGATACAGGAAGGAGCGTCTCTGCCCTGGTGAGACTGGAAAGATCCCCCTTCTTGCGATTGTGATGCTGATATGCCAATTATTAAACTTATTGTGCAAGACTGCCCACGACAACGTGCGTTCTCTGGTTCCTTAGAAGATCTGCAGGAAGCTGATCACCCGGATAGCTGAACTGGACATCCAGTTACGAGGCCACTGCCCTGCCCCTTAGAAGTTTTATACATAAATTACGTGGCTTGTGTGTTTATGCTTGTTTCTCTGCTGCCATGTTCTCGTCATAGGCTAAATATATAAATAAGTGTTCTCCCCTAGCTTTTCCTAAGAGAAATATTGTAATGAGCAGGCGATGGGTTTGCACAAGGTGGAAAACATTCCCCACCCCTTTCAGGAATGGTTAACTCTCCCATTTATAGGAGCAGTTCAGGATTTGCTGCCACGTGGTGCCCCAATTGTATAAGTTTCTCTCTCTCTCTCTCTCTCGCATCAATTGCAGCAGGTCGGTTGAGGAATATTTCAGCAGAAATGGAAAAATTGCTGCTGCTTTGGCATAAATGCACCGCCCCAGTTTCTTCTGTGGATTAACTCAGATGCTAAATTCGGGTATCCTAGGAAGTCACTCCTGCCCTGATTAAGCACCTCTTCAACGGAAACATATTTTGCAGTTCCCCACATCTCCCCCAACAATATGGATCAAGACGGGGCTGCGTCAGCCCTCGAGGCAAAGCTGAGGATGGAAGGAGTGGACGTTAAGGAGGAGTGGCAGGACGAAGACTTTCCCAGGTAAGGCACAGCCAACTTGTTTTGTTTCGCTGTTGTTGGAAGATGATGTCAGTGATTGTGTAATTTGCAGTGTAGCCTCGGGGCAAGGTTTTCAGAAGATGCATTTGTCAGGGGCATTCAAGGAGTTTGGCTGGATTGTAAGCGCACAACGTGAGCCTAGGCTAATCTTTGTGGTCTGGGGAAGCTTGGAGATCACTTCACAATGTACAAAAAATCCCCTTGCCTAGGAAACTGGAGCAGATTCTTACACAAGGTGTGATGATGAAAAGTAATGCAAGCTATTGCAATGAGTTACTTACATGCTAATGGTAGTAGCTGTCCTGATTAGCAAAGGTGTCTTTCACAGACCATGATGGGAGGCTGTTTATGCAGCAAGGGTGGAGAAGGTGTGCAGATGTCAACAGGGACAGGTTGGACTTTTGTGCAGTCCTGAGGTGTTCATGTTAGTGCCTCATCTCCTGATACAACAGGACTCACAAGGGGTCTGGACTCTGGAAATAGTTGTGCCGTTCACTTGGAACCAAATTACTCGTGAGCTATTGTGACTCTTTAGTGTTACAGAAAGGAAATGGGAAAGGAAGCAACTCTGATCTTGACTACGTTTAATGTCTGCTCTCTGTTCCAGACCTTTGCCCGAAGATGACCATATGGAAGCTGGGCCAGCTGAAAGAGGAGACCATTCCGGTAAGTGCATCCATCTGCAAGATATCGTGAACTTGGCCTTGGGGCTAAGGCAGCTGAGGCAGAAGTAGAGATGAGAAGGCTTGGAAAAACCCCCAGAAAAATTGGGGAAAAAACAGGTTTTTTCCAAAGCCATTAACCCCCTCTCCCCTGTTTATTTCCCAATTTTTCCATTTTTTTTTCCAGGCCTTCCCATCTCTGGGCGGAAGTCAACATCTTATCTGCCACTGTCAAGATATTTTTTTAAAAAAATTAAAAATATGACATATATGCTGCTTCATCTCACAGGCTTGAAACTGATCCAGTAAGAATAAAAAAACTCTGGTGGATCACTTGATATATTCAGACGTTCCACTTCAGATTTTGTTTTGTGTGCTAACTCCCCTGGCTAATTCCAGTATTCCAGAAGTGAGCAAAACATGTTGATGTTGCAATTCTCCAGCTTTCAAATACCGTTTTCTATAGAGCAGGGGCATCTAACCTAGGCCACTTTAAGACTTGTGAACTTCAGCTGGCTGGAGAATTCTAGGAGTTGGTCCATCTCTAATGTGGCCAAAGTTGGACACCCCTGCTCTCAAAGGTTTTCCTACCTTGGATTAGACTGAGACAGCCTTCCCAAGAATGGTCTAATCTTGAAATTGACTATCACGATTATGAAATGGCTTGAAATCAGGCTATCTTTGATAAGGCCGGAACATTTCAATCAAGATGGAACTGGAGTGTTGAAGACCAATAGCATTGGGAATTCAAAACATTGCACTTGCTTCTGCTGCATCATAAGGGACACAGAATAAAGAGAGGGGTTTTTTTAATGAAAGAGTGTGTTCACTTTATTAGAATGACTAAAGTTGCATATATGAGCTCTGCGGAAATGTCAAAACTCATTTCAAACAGAATAGAAACGGTCGTGTATTTAATTCTAGAACTGTTGAGTATATAATTAATTTCTTTGCTGAGTGAGGTGCCCGTTTGATCTCCCTTTTAAAAAGTAAATAAAGATTGTAACATGCTTATGTTCAACGGGCTTTCAACAATTAGCCCTACTTTTAAGTAAGGTAAAGTAAAGTCATTAGCCCTATCCCAAGTAAAGTAATTTCTATCCATCTCCCTTCTGTTAAATAGTCTATTTTCTAGTTTTGAGGCTTCTTTTTCTAGCTTTGACATTTATCGTGCAATTACTTGTTATCTTCCCCTTACCTTTCAACCTATTAGAAATTAATGGCAACAAAGTTAAGAAGAAACTAATAGCTCCAAATATAAACTTGACTTTGGATCAGAGTGAAGAGTCCATTTTATCCGGCTTAGAGGCAAGTGGAGATATTGACTTGGATGATATAGACACCCCCTCGGAGAACAGCAATAATGAGTTTGAGTGGGAAGGTAAGACTTTTTTTTTAAGGGAAAAAACCCCCCAGCAACTAAGTTTTATCCTTAGGTGTGTTCCCTCTCGGCTGCTGTCACTAAGCCTGCTCCTTTGTGTGCATGTTTCACATGCGTTGAAACTGGGGGTGCAGAGTCCACCACTCCACCAATGCTTGGCTTTCTTTTTTTTTTACTGTGGGCAAGAGGCGGATTGAGTTGTGTGTCATTGAAATAAGGTTTCTATCTCTTCTCTTTTTAATGCCGCTGTCTGCGTTTCCCTGGAAGGATAGTTTCCCTTAACACAGCCTTCTGTCCTCGGAAACAAACTACTAACTTGCTGAAGTAGTTTCCCCCGCCTCTGTGGTAAGGCTTGCACGACTGAAACCCCTGTTACAAAACCAGGAGGATGATTTAGTCCTCGCTAGTGACAAACCCCCCCCCCCTTAATATCAGGCATAGCTTTGATTGAAAGATTTGTCTATTTGCATGACTGCTGCAAATCAGGGCAGTGACAATGATTTTGCACCAAACGTAACAATCAGTGGGGAAATGATAGTGGAAGGGACAGCCATCCAGATTTGCCAACTTCTCAAAGAGTGTTCAGTACGCGTCTTCACCACCCTAAATACTCTGAATATGTTTTGCAAAAAGGCCTTGTTTCTGGAATTCGGGCGTGTCAAACTTAAATGCTGATTACTCTTTGTGGAGAGCAACTCCGATGTAGAGAAAACTAATCAGAATGAGACTCACGTACATTGATTTTAAAAACCTGCAAGAGATTTCATGTTTTCAAAGAAGAGGGTAACTTGATACTCCCATGTGTCCCGACTTTAAAATCATTCTGCTCAGTAACTGCTTAAGTCCTCGTTCATTTTTCGTAAGTGAATGTTGACCCTTCAGAACACGAGCCTGTCACTCCGAAACACTTAACTGGCCAACCCTTCCGTGAGGCCTGGGGAATTCTGGGAGTTTGGAGTCCACAGATCTTAAAACTTGCTGAAGCTGGGAAATTCTAGGTCTGGTAATGTAACGCCGCTTCCAATCCTCTGTGTTTCCCTGGTGGCCAGACGACCTTCCAAAGCAGAAAAGCACCGATGCTGCTCGGAAGGGCTCCCTGCTGGAATACACGGCATCGGAAGAGAAGGAGGAGGCACGGCGATGGCGAATGTACCAGATTGGTGACCAGGGTCACCGAGTAGATATGAAGGCCATTGAGCCCTACAAGAAAGTAATTAGTCACGGAGGTGAGTGCTGACTTACAATCCTTGGTTCACCACCACGCTGGCTCTCTGCAACCGCGGGAAGCCTTGAAGAAAAAGCATCATTGTGATTGCTGTTTTTCCCCCCCCCTCTCTCCCTAGGCTATTACGGGGATGGGCTAAATGCAATTATTGTCTTTGCGGTTTGCTTCATGCCAGAAAGTAATCAACCAAACTACCGATACTTAATGGATAATCTGTTTAAGTAAGTGATGGAGCAAACAGGTAACCCTGCTTCCCTGTGGAGTTTGATTTGGATCCATCTTAACCTGGAAGGATGGTTGTTGGAGGAGCTGGGTGGGATGGCGCAGTGGTTAAATGCAGCACTGCAGGCTACTGCTAGATCAGCAGGTCAGCGGTTCAAATCTCACCGGCTCAGGGTTGACTCAGCCTTCCATCCTTCCGAGGTGGGTAAAATGAGGACCCAGATTGTTGGGGGCAATATGCTGACTCTCTGTAAACCGCTTAGAGAGGGCTGAAAGGCCTCTGAAGCGGTATATAAGTCTAACTGCTATTGCTATTGCTATGGCCCATCGTCCTTCTTCCAGGAGATGCTAGAGATCAAGCCACGGTTCTTGGTGTGCAGAACACCACTGGGATCGGATTCCCCCATCTGAAGAGTTTTTAAAGATGAGTAAGGGATCAAATTGGGATCGGGAGCTTCTCTTGACCCCCCCCAGAGAAATTGTAAAACGCCGGCCAAACTCACTTAACCACTGCCTCACTTCATAACAGAAATGTTGGTCTCCCTTGTGGTTGTAAATCGAACACTACCTGTATTGTCTGGTCTTCGTGTGAATCAAGCTGCCACTTCAGCTGTTCCTCTTTTGCTTCCCACAGATACATTATCGGCTCCCTAGAATTATTAATAGCGGAGAGCTATATGATTGTTTATCTCAACGGGGCGACCACCCGGCGGAGAATGCCCAGCTTAGGATGGCTCAGGAAGTGTTACCAGCAAATCGATAGGAGGTAAGATTAAATAGTGGGAGGCGGATGCCGGAAGAGGCTGGAAGAGCAATACAGAGTTCTTTAAAGGGGGGTGGGGTGGGAATTGGGGAAGGGGCTCTGTCTCATATGCGACTGGAAACACCGCATAATTTTTTGGGAAGAGGGGTGTTGCCTTCCGTTGCCAAACCCTGCGTTGCTTTTATTGACCTTAGGTTAAGGAAAAACCTGAAGTCCTTAATAATAGTCCATCCTTCCTGGTTCATCAGAACACTTCTGGCAATCACAAAGCCGTTTATTAGGTAACGGACACCACATTTTATCCCTTTCTTCATTAAGCTACGCATCGGTTAGCGCTGTAGCGGTGACGGTTTCCCTCCTGTCTCTTTCAGCTCAAAATTCAGCCAAAAAATCAGATACGTCTTTACTTTGGCAGAGCTGGCAGAGCTCGTCCCCATGGACAGCGTGAACATCCCCGAATGCATAAAACAGTAGGTCCCCCTTTCTTTCTTTTGTATCCCTCGGTCCCCCAGAGCGCCTGGAGGTCTAGGCCCGAAGGGCTCCCCTCCGAGGAGTTGGGATAGAGTGGCAGGGACCACCGGCTCCTCCCCAGGAGTTGGTTGTTAAAATCCAAATGAATGGCTGGCGCTCTTGGGCGCTTTCTCAGAAGAAGTCAACCTGCCCTGCCCAGATCCCTGCCAAGGGATTCCAGTTGCCTTCAGGGATTGTTACGGAGGCTCCGAGTCCGTTCTTTCTAACCAAGTCTGAGCCTAATTCCTTCCAGGGATCCTAATCCCCCTTCCCAGAATGGGACGGAGCCTCAGAGATGCCCAGTCGCTCTGAACGTTGGAGGGAGACACACAGTAGTCCCTCCTGTGGAGGGAAAAATTAAAAAAAAAAACCCTTCTTTTGCTTATCGTTGTTCTTATACATCGGTGCTGGGAATGCTTAGGTTGGCTTGGGTTTGGCGAGTCTGGAAACCTGCACCGGCTGTACTAAAACTGAATTTTCCCTACTAAGGTATGAAGAAGAAAAATGTAAAAAGAAACTCCAAAGGTATCTGCACTTCTTGATCAGGACTTGCCTGTCTTCTCGCCTCCTTCCGCTCTGGGCTGGCTTTGGGGAGGGAGGCGGCTGGCTGGAATGCACGCGGCACGTGGGGATGGGAGCTCGCCCTCGCCAAGAGCTCGCACGGTTCCTGAGGCTCCTGCTGGGCTGCTCACACCGCTGCTTCTTTCCAAGAACAATTAAGAAATCCCCCAAAGCTGAGTCTTGGCGGGTGGTCCTCGACTTACGACCTCAACGGAGCCCCAAATTTTTCTTGCTCAGCGAGAACATTGGTTAATAGCAATAGCAGTTAGACTTATATACCGCTTCATAGGGCTTTCAGCCCTCTCTAAGCGGTTTACAGAGTCAGCATATCGCCCCCAACAACAGTCTGGGTCCCCATTTCACCCACCTCAGAAGAATGGAAGGCTGAGTCAACCCTTAAGTGGGCTTCGCCCCATTGTACGGCATTCCCTGCTTCCGTTTAAGGAAATCACTGCAGTTATTAAATCAGACTACGTTAAACATCGTCGTTAAACCAATCCGGCTTATCCATTGACTTTGCTCTCAAAAGGGGATCGTGTGACCCTGGGACACCGCGACTGTCAGTTGTCAAGGGTCCAGATTCTGATCACATGACCACGGGGAGGCCGCAGTGGCCGTAAGAGTGAAAAAAAGAGCTTGTAACTCACTTTGAACGGTCTCTAAATGAACAGTTGTAAGTCGAGGATTACCTATATTAACACTTACCCTTCAGGCGGGGAACTGCAAATTGTCCAAATTGGGCAGCCGTGGCTGTAAAAAAACACCCTTAATTTTAGGCTGAAGGTGGTTGTGACTCCGTCTTCCTTTGCTCATCTATCTTCAAAGCTGACGGAATTACTTCTTTTTTTTCCACGTTGTGCTCTTTGTGTTTGCAACCCCCCCCCCTTTCCCCTCCTCTCCCCCCCCGATTTTTCAATGCATGCGGAATATTTCTGATGGGGCTTTTAACAAGAGTGGCTTGCTAATGAATATATTCATAAATATATTTTGACCGCGCTCTCAAATCTACTGCGCTCATGGGCTGTGGCTGATTAACAAATCCATTTGATCCAGAAAGTGCTGGTTTTATATATAATTGCTTCAAATTCCCCCCTTTTTTTTCTCCTTTGGAGGGACGGCTCAGAATATTGCAAATTTAGCATTTAGCCGACCCCATCTTCAAAAGGGTTATGGCCAACTCCTCCAGTCCCTTGGGACCTGATCTAACCCAGAGGTTAGGCTGCCAGACCTGGGAAATTCCTGTATTGTATGCAGAAGAAATTGAAGTAATTAGTTTGAACTCTGCACGTCTGAATCCGGTTGTTCGCACCTGACCCAACGCAGAGGAAAAGTTGCCCAGTCAGTTTCATTTCCCTGTTAACTGTCACCGTTCAAGTCTGTAGGAAACTTCCTGCTTTAACGTGTATTTCTTGTTTCACTGCAATTGCTGAACGATAACGTTTCTTTTTTTCCCCCCCCTCTCCATGCAAACATTTGCAAAATACGACATATTTTTTCTTCTTTCTCCGATGAGCAGAATTGATCAAGAACTTAATGGGAAACAGGAGCAGAAGTCTGAACAGTAAAAAAAAAGAAAAGTATTTCTGAATTCAAGCCGAGAGTGAAGAACACGCTGGGAGATCCGAGGTCCTGAAGAAGACTTCTGCGTCTGGACTTGGCCTGTTGAATGAGGCACTGCCGAGTGGTGGTTCGCAGTCCTGGGGGATGCCGACACTTCGTAGTTGCCTTTATTATAACTTTCACGCGGCCGTGTCACAAAGGCACCCTAGGAGGGGCAGCCGTTGTTATATCGCGATGCTTATTCAGTGAGTATTTATATATGCTTCAACGTTAAGGGGAGAGATAATATATATATATATATTTTTATGACTCTTCAACGCATATTTTATAATTTTCATCTGAGAAAAACCTCTTGAGACGCACTAGCCTGCTGACGGCGGTTGTTGTTTATTTAGGAATAAAATGCATGAGAATTTCTTATATTATGGGGAAATGCTTCTTGGCTAAAGAAGAGAGAAATGTAACTTTGGTTATCTGCTACGCTGGCAAGATCCTTTTGCTATTTCCACTGTGCTTCTTCACCTTGGAGTTGGGTGTCCTCAGCACAAACTCGATTCAGTCCAAGACCTTCTGTGTTGAAACGTTGAGGTTTCAGCTCCCTCGCCTCTGAACAGAAAAATCCGGGAATTGAGAATACGACTTCTGTTCGAATGTTGGGGCTGGTGGAGGCTGTCTAGCTCTGGATGCCCAGGGAGTGATTTATTTGGGAATTTGGGCGACATTCCAGAGCCGAATGTTGGTGGCCTCCCAGCCGGTCTTCTCCTGTCTACCATGGAGGAGATCTCAGTCCAGCTTCTGATGGGCCTTAACTTACCACAATGTGCAGGGGAGTTGCAGGATATGGTATCAGGATGTGGCACTCAAGGAGTAGAGAAAGTGTAGGGACAAGGACAGCTTAGCCTACGGAGGCTGCTCTCAAGCCCACCCCGCGTGCGACGCCAAGGTGGAAGAACAATGTTAGGTGGTGATTTCATACTTTGGAAAGCAAGGCTCTTGAAACGGCACTTTCCACCAGCACTAGCTTCACTTTATGCACTTTTTTTATTTTAAAAAAAGGAGTCTCTGTGTGTAACTGCGTGTTTGTGTTGCATGTTTTGCCTATTTTAATGGCTGCTTTTAAGAGTGGCCTTCTCAGTCGGATGTGTCGGATGCACTAATTCCTAGCGGGGTAATCAACAAAGCCATCGTGGATTGTAGCAGAAATGTTAAAAGGTTTTTGGAAAGCTTGGGCATCATCGCTCTTATTTTCAATTTGTATTTAAGATTTGTGCCTGTTGTTAGCAACGCAGCGTTTTCTTGTTCCCAGTGTTCACGGAGGGGGAAATACTGCCCCGTGTGTCTGTTCATAACCCAGTCAATAAAATGTTTTTAAATAAAGAAAGGCTTTAACCGGGTATTTATGTCATAAATGCTTAAGTGTATTTATTTTAAGATGGGGAAAATCCTGTTTGTCTTGCTGAACAAACCCAAATCTTCACACAGCTGGAGTGAAAACGGTTGTTAAGTAGCACAACAAGAAGACGAGCCGAGGTGGTGCAGTGGTTAGGGTGCAGCACTGCAGGCCACTTCAGCTGACTTATCTGCAGTTCAGCGGTTCAAATCTCACCGGCTCAAGGTTGACTCAGCCTTCCATCCTTCCGAGGTGGGTGAAATGAGGACCCGGATTGTTGTTGGGGGCAATATGCTGACTCTGTAAACCGCTTAGAGAGGGCTGAAAGCCCTAGGAAGCGGTATATAAGCCTAACTGCTATTGATATTGCTAAGACGAAGGAAGGGCAGAGAGGGAAAATGGGGCAGTTGAGTCAACGGGGCCAACAAGAAGAATAATTGGCAGGTCAGACATTGCTTGTCTCATAACAACCCAGACATGATTTGAAAATGCTGTGGATTTTTCTCGGTGCTCCTGTGAAGGGTCTGAAGCGGAGGCCCACCTGTCCAAACACCAGACGGCAAAAGGAGAAGTTATTAGGCACAGAAAAACATTTTCTGCTCTCCTTTGCCCCCTTTTTGGTTGGAATGGGGCATTGCTTCCCTGGCTGGAGGTTTGGGCAAAATCCTTGCAGGATGCCTTTGTGTCCACGTTGGGTTTAAAAGTGGGTGGGGAGACCTGGGCTTCTGGGCAACGAGGCTGGCCAGCTGACCCGGTGCCAGGAGGCTGGCATTGAATTCACTGGACAACCTGGAGCAGCGCTTGCTCCGTTTCTCCAGTAGCTGAAGATCTCCTGGTGGCGCCCCATCCAAAGGCCACCAAATAAGCCCTCCCTGTGGGGCGGCTAAGCTGCTCTGCGCACGTGCAGAGTGCGTTTCCCGTGCATTTCTAACGGAGAAGCCGTTCCCGAAGGGCGATTCCCTCCGGTTAGAGCCAGCCGCACGTGGAATGCGGAAGAACCGCTAATGCCAGCCCTCCGGCTGCCTTTTCTGCGCATGCGCCACCCTTTCCCGGCGCCGTCACCTTCGCTCTCGCTGCCGAGCGCTCCACGCCCTCCGCCCCGCCTCCCTCAGGGGCGCATGCGTGTACGCGGTCGCGCCTTTCGGCGACGCAGAGGCTCTATGGTCGCGGCCACGGCGTACATCGACTTCCGCTTCCGGGCCCCGCTCGGTGGTATCGGAAAGAGGCGGGCATCGGAGCCGGCGGCCCGTTTCTCCGCGTCGGAGGTCTGGAGGAGCCCGGCGGGCCCCGTGCGGGCGAGGGAGCCCTCCTCGCCGAGGTAGAGCCGGGGGAGCTGCTCCCCCCCCCGGGCCTCGCCCTGCCTGGGACTCCGCGTCCCATCATCCGCAGCCGGCTGTGCGCCCCCTGTCCCATCAGCCTCCCCCGGCCAGCGCAGGCCCTGCAGCTCGGCTCTCCCGGGGCCCAGGCGCGCCTGGGGTGGGCGAAGGCCCGTAGGGGTCTCCCCAGAGGGGGTGGGCGCTGGGGGCCCTCTTGCAAAGCCCGTGCAGGGCGCCCACTCCTGGCCAAACACGCGTGTCCGCGGGTGCCCACGTGCAGAGGAGAGGCGGTGGGGAATTCCCCACCCCGCAAGTGGAGCGTTGGGGCTGGTTGGAGGCCCCGTAGCCCAGGAAAGTCCCCGTGGCGCCCTCAGATGCAGATGGACAGAGTTGGAAGGGACCTTGGAGGTCATCTAGTCCACCCCCCCAAAGCAGGAGACCCTACACCGTTTCTGACAGGAAGGCCTCCGAAGAAAGCGTGTGCATGTGTGTGTCTCTGCCTGTGCGTGCATTGCACTACAGCAAAAAGGGGGTGCGGGGAGGGGGGGGTCAGTGGTGGGGCTGAGCCTCTTTGCAGCAGGAGTTTGGGGGGGGGGGGAATCCCTGCCCTGCAAAGCCTCTTCTTGCAACCGGAAGATGCATTTATTCCCATCTTGTCCCTGACTTACAACAGTCCGTTTAGGGGACCGTTCAACAGTTACAACAGTACTGGAGAAAGTGACCCATGGGCGTTTTTCACATGGCCGTCGCAGCGCCCGCCAAGGAGGCCGCCTGGTCAAAGCTCAGGCCTTTGGCCAAGTGACACGTATTGATGACGGTTGCAGCGTCCTGGAGTCACCAGCGAAGTCGAGGGAGGGGGGGAATTGGACTCCCTTAAAATTTCATTCTAATGCATGCCGATTAGTGGCCATTCAACAGGTATTCTCACCCTATGACTAATGGAACGACTCGAGTGATTTCACCCAACCCTCATGAGGAGAAAAGGGGTAAAATGGGGCAAACCTCGCTTTACGACTGTCCTGCTGAGCAACAGACATTTTGGCCCCTCAGTTGTGGTCATAAACCGAGGACTACCTGCAGTTGGAAGAGCAGGGTGTAGGTGGGACTTTATCAGCGAGGAAACAAAAGTCTTTTTCAATCATAGATGTTTTATCTCAGTCTCTCCATTACCTGCTTCCTCCTTCCCTCACCAAGTATAACTCGCCATTCTGAATTTTCCAGGTCTTTAGTGAGAGTCGAGTGGATTCATATCTCTGGATGAGCAGCCTCTGTCTCCTTGAGCCATGGCTTACCAACTGTACAGAAACACCACGCTGGGGAACAGCCTCCAAGAAAGCCTGGATGAGCTCATTCAGGTAAGGTATAAGCTCCTTTTTATTCCCACCCTCCTGAATAAAATGGCTTAAGTAGGATAGAGACGATTGAAGTAGATACGTATGAGTTTTGCAGCCAGAGATCAAAGCAATGCATACTGTTTAGGTCAGTGGTTCCCAAACTTGGCAACTTTAAGACTTGTGGACTTTAACTCCCAGAATTCTCCAGCCAGCTCTGCTGGCTGGAGAATTCTGGGAGTTGAAGTCCACAAGTCTTAAAGTTGCCAAGTTTGGGAACCACTGGCTTAGGTGAAAACAGTGTTAAGAGTGCTTTTCCTCCTTATCATAATTGAAGACAAAGAGTAAGATGACCCTGATGATAGGAGAGGTTTCACGAAGGAAGACAATAATTTAATTTAATTTAATTAACCACATTTATATGCCGCCCAATCCCGAAGGGTTCCACCACAAAAGCGCGTAGGACAAAATCGCGCTCGACAAAAGCGCGCTGTGACGTCATCACAGCGCGACGAAAAAGATCGAAAAAATGTAAAAATAAAGCTAAAACCTTCCCCTAACCCCCCCAAACCTAACCCTAAACCTAACCCTAACCCTAACTCTTAACCTAACCCTAAACCTAACCCTAAACCTAACCGTTAAAGTAACGAAAAACGTAACGCTAACCCTTATCCTAACCCTAACGCTAACGCTAACGCTCTAAAGCTAACCCTAACCCTTACCCTTACCCTAACCCTAACCCTAACCCTAACCCTTACCTTTATGTGAATCGGCTTGCTTTAATTTAATTTTTATTAATTTTTATTTGAATTTTTCGATCTTTTTCGTCGCGCTGTGATGACGTCAAAGGCGCGATTTTGTCGATCGCGCTTTTGTCGTCCGCGCTTTTGACGGGTCACGATCCCGAAGGACTCCGGGCGTCTTACAAAAAAAATAAAGAGGAAAAAAAAAAGACACATAACGAACACATAACAAAAGAAAACGGTTTAAAATAACAACATCCTCATACATTCATTCTAATCGGGGCTGGACCTCAACAGTGAGGTCAACAGCCCCAGGCCTGCCGGAACAGCCAGGTTTTTACAGCTTTCCTTTAACTGTCCAGTTTCTCAAACTCAAAAACAAGGGTTTGAGTTCCGGTGAACCACGTTTGCTAGTCCCCTTAAGTTGCAAACTTAAGTCATTTCATTGTATGAGGTGCAATGACAATAAACTAAGGGAGCCGAGGTGGCGCAGTGGTTAGAGTGCAGTACTGCAGGCCACTTCAGCTGACTGCTAGTTCTGCAGTTTGGCTGTTCAAATCTCACCGGCTCAAGGTTGACTCAGCCTTCCATCCTTCCGAGGTGGGTAAAATGAGGACCCGGATTGTTGTTGGGGGCGATATGCTGACTCTGTAAACCGCTTAGAGAGGGCTGAAAGCTCTATGAAGCGGTATATAAGTCTAACTGCTATTGCTATAAACTAAACTAAACGGGCAGCATCACATTTATACCAATTTAAGCATTTTTAGAGTTCTGTATTTGTACAGCGGTCGAAGGGCAATGAGAAAAACTAGTCAAGTCATGCTGGTTGAGATTGTAAACTCTAATCTGTGCTCGAAAGGTTTTGGCCTGTTCGGACAAACTTGGAACACCAACCAATGTTCGAATATCCAAAACGAAGTTTTAATTTTGGGCAGGTGAATGTTTCCCTTTGGCGTTTAAGGTTTCCTTCTTCAATCTTTCAGTCTCAGCAGATCACGCCCCAGCTCGCCCTCCAAGTCCTCCTACAGTTTGACAAAGCGATCAATGCTGCATTAGCCCAGCGGGTCAGAAACCGAGTCAATTTCAGGGTAAGAAACGCTAATTAGAAATCAGCCGGCATCGACTGAGTTTGCGTACAGATTGCGGCTCTCTTCTAAGAAGCACTTATAATGGTAGCAGAATATGGGGTGATTTTTTCCCCCCCTAGTTTAAATCTCTTTCTTCTAGTTTCCCTTTCAAACATAAGGCTCAGAAGGAAGTCCTTGATTTACACCTGTAACTGAGCCCAATATTTCTACTGCTAAGTAAGACAATTGAACCTTTCTTGCCACAGTGGTTAAGGGAATCCTTGCCGTCGTTAAAATTAGTAACGCGGTTGTTAAGTGAATCCAGTTTCCCCGTTGACTTTGCTTGTCGGAAGGTCGCAGAAGGCAATCGCGTGACCTTGGGACACTACAACGGTCATAAATACGAGTCACTGGGGCTTCCTAAAATCACCCCCAATTCTCCTGCTCACGGCTGTTCCTTTGGTGGCCACCAGGGGGCGAAAGAACGATTCCCAGAATGGCTGCCTGCCTCTATCAGGAAGGGAGGGGAGCTCTGGGGGGGGGGCACAAAGGGGTCTTTTTGCTGCTTTCCCCTTTTCCTAAGGGTCTCTGGAGGTTCTCAGTCGTCCAGGTCAGCGTTGCTTGAAAGGCCGCCTCCTTCCTCTTCCTCAAAAGAAGAAGAAGAAAGCCCTGTCCAAACTGCCTTTGCAAAAAGCACCTTTTAAGGCCCTTTCCCTAAGCCCCTGTTGGCGAACCTGTGCCACGTGTGCCACAGGGGGCAGGCGGAGCCATATTTGGTGGCAGGCCAGCCCACAACTCTGGCTCGCATGGGAGCGCTGGCTGATTTTTCACCCTTCCAGAGGGCCAGGGAAGGCTGTTTTCGCTCTCCCCAGGCTTCAGGAAAGCCTCCGGGGCCTGGGGGGAGGGGTTGCATGCATGTACTGGGGAGGGGGGGCTGCACGCACAGGTGGGCAGGGAGGATTGAGTGGGCACACGGACAATTTTGGCATGCCGTAAGAGAAAGGTTGGCTCTCACTGCGCTAAGCCCCCCCCCTCCTTTTCTTTCTCCCAAAGGGCTCCCTGAACACCTACAGGTTTTGCGACAACGTTTGGACCTTCGTGCTGAATGACGTGGAATTCAGGGAGGTCACAGAAGTGGTGAAAGTGGATAAAGTCAAAATCGTGGCCTGCGATGGGAAAAGTAAGTGTTTTTGTGTGTGGGGTGGGTGACGTCTGCGTTTCTCAACCTCGGCCTTCTTTAAGCTGGGGGTGGGGGGGACGGGATTGCATCTCCCAGAATTGGCCCACCCAGCTTAAAAGTGGTGGAGGTTGAGAAACTCCGCTCTTAGGGATACCAAAACCAGGAAGACGCACGATTGCTCCCCTCTTGAAAAGAGGATATAAAAATTGTAGCTCCGGGAGTGGTTTAATCTTGGGCAGGTTTCCCTTTATCTCGAAGATAGCCGGCGTTTGCCGAAGGCAACTTGTTAGGCGGAGTAACAAGATTTTAACTCATACTTCGACCTGCCAAAATCAACAAAAGGACGGATTTCCTGATTCCAAGAACTTCCCTATCGCCTGTTTACACAGAGCCTCATTGTATAAACTTGCCGGCTTTTTCTCCTCGCCCGACAGCAGTTGTTGAAAGCGATGTTCAGCACATGAGGTGACCCTTGTGGCCCTTCCGTATGTGCAGATCGGCTGAGCTGTGTCTTTGCAGAAGCTCTTCCTTTTTTCTTACCTGACTTCTTTCTCCGGCAGCCGATCCTCGCTTTCATACTGCCGTTTCCATTTTTGCAATGCTGGTGGAGGGCTGGGTCTGTTGAGAGCAGGACCCCCAGATCAGGGATTTCCATGTCAGGCCTTCTGCCTTTGGATCAAGGTTGACTCAGCCTTCCGTCCTTTTGAGTTGGGTAAAACGAGGACCCAGATTGTTGGGGTCAAGAGGCAGACTCTGTAAACCGCTTAGAGAGGGCTGTAAAAATACTATATATAAGTCTATGGGTCCTTCCTTCCTTCCTTCCTTCCTTCCTCCCTCCCTCCCTCCCTCCCTCCCTCCCTCCCTCCCTCCCTCCCTCCCTCCCTCCCTCCCTCCCTCCCTCCTTCCTTCCTTCCTTCCTTCCTTCCTTCCTTCCTTCCTGTTAGAATGCAGTATTGCAGGCTAACTCTGCCTACTGCCATCATTTCAATTCTCACCAGGATCATGGTTGACTCAGCCTTCCGTCCTTCCGAGATGGGTCAAATGAGGACCCAGATTGTTGGGGGCAAGAGGCTGACTCTGTAAAACGCTTAGAGAGGGCTGGAAAGCGGCATATGTCTTAAGTGCTGTTCCTTCCTTCCTTCCTTCCTTCCTTCCTTCCTTCCTTCCTTCCTTCCTTCCTTCCTTCCTTCCTTCCTGTTAGAATGCAGTATTGCAGGCTAACTCTGCCTACTGCCAGCAGTTCGAATCTTGCCAGGCTCAAGGTTGACTCAGCCTTCCATCCTCCTGAGGTGGGAAAAATGAGGACCCAGATTGTTGGGGGCAAGAGGCTGACTCTGTAAAACGCTTAGAGAGAAAGGCTATAAAAGCAGTGCGGAGTGGTATGTAAGCCTGTGCTATTGCTTGCTCCCTCCCTCCCTTCCTCCCTCTCTCTTTCTCTGCCCTTCACAGGGCTGTTGTGGGGAAAATAGGGGGCAGGAGGCTTTGTTGCATATGTTCGCTGCCTTATTTGTAAAAATAATCAAGGGGAGATATAAACAAACGCTGCCTGGATTTGTCCCTGCAGTTTCCTTGGCAAGGTTTCCGGAAGTGGTTTGCCCTGACCTCCTCCTTCCTCGGTGAGAGTGATGGGCCCACACATTCACCCTTCTGGCTTTGGGGGGCTGTCTGGAACTGTACTGTTTTAACCCCAAGACCAGCCTGGCTTATTCGGAATCCATGAAGTCTTCCTTCTGTGCAGCTCCGTTTCCCGAGCCGTGTTTCTCACCCGGTGTTTCCCTTCCCTCCAGATACAGGTTCCAATGCTGCGGAGTGAAGGGGGACCGGGGCCTCTGAGCCCACGTGGACTGGATGGGCAGGGCTTCCTCCAGGGGGGAGCAGCCTGGGCCAAGAAAGAGACTCTTGTCGGGAGTTGTTTTAAGAATGCAGGCTCACTTTTCTTCCGGGAGGCCTAGTGGAACTTGTCTCAGCCAGGTCCCATAAGGCACCTCCGGGCGTTGGCTCGGGGATGAAGATAAGCAAGCTTTTTTTGCCTTTTAAAAAAACAAAATAAAACCAGAGGGTCAAAATATAAGGATGAAACTTAACACAGCTGCTTTTGGGGTTCATCAAGGTCACCAATAAATATTTTATTTAAAACTTTTAGCGGCGTGATAAGTATTGAATCCTCTTCCTATCTACGATCAGCTGGATTGCCGGATTCGCCTGTCCCCCTCCCCCCCCTTTAAAATCGGACTATTTTGCCAGTCTTGGGGCTTTGCAAACATAGCCGATCTCTTTTGGTCTGCCTTAAACCCGAATTTAAGAATGGCTTATTCTTTTTTTTTTTTAAATAATTTTTTTTATTACATAGACAACACATACACAACACATACACACAACAATGGAAAAACAAAAAAGGAAAAAAACACGAAAAAGAAAAAAAAACCATCATCACAAACAGCGTGTCATTTGGTTACAGGTGTTTTAACATTTATCATTCTTATACATTTATTATTTCATTTAATAGGTTATAATATACAGTTTGGGTTGCTTTGTTTACCATCCCTTCCTCCTGTTGTAACACCACCTTATTTTCCCTTTATTTTCTCCCTCCCTCCCTTCTCTACTTCCTTCCTTCCTCCTCTCCTTTCCCTTCCTTCTTCCTGTACCTTTCTCCTGCTCCTGCTCTTCCTCTTCCCCTTCCTACCCTCTCTCCTCTTTCTCTCCTTTCCATCCTCCTCTCCTTACCTCTTTCTTTCCACCCTCTCTCCCTTCTCTACTTTCTTCTTTCCTTCTCTCCTTCCCCTTCCTTCTTCCCTTACACCTCCTTTGCTCCTGCTCTTCCTCTTTCCCTTCCTACCTTCTCTCCTTCCTTTTCTCTCCCTTCCATCTTCCTTTCCTTTCTCCCTCCCTCCCTTCTCTACTTTCCTCCTTCCTCCTCTCCTTCCCCTTCCTTCTTCCCATACCTTTCTCCTACTCCTGCTCTTCCTCTTCCCCTTCCTACCCTCTCTCCTCCTCTTTCTCTCCTTTCCATCCTCCTCTCCTTACCTCTTTCTTTCCACCCTCTCTCCCTTCTCTACTTTCTTCCTTCCTCCTCTCCTTCCCCTTCCTTCTTCCCTTACCTCTCCTTTGTTAAGAATGGCTTATTCTTGACCTTTCAAAAATGTTCAAATATGGTTCTGTATATCTGTTTATTTTTTTGTTGTGTTCACGAGATCATGTTCTATATTTATCTGCCCTGTATAAGCCACCTGTATTTATTCATTGTTCGGGATCATTACATAGCCCATCTCCTTTTTAAAATTCCACTCTTTAATCTAGGGAGAATCAACAACCCCCAGAGATCCAGACCCTCCCCATTCTCGTGACCTTCCGAAAGGCTATTAAAACCTGGCTCTTCCGGCAGGCTTCGGGCTGTTGACCTCACGACTGAGGTCCAGCCCCGATTAGACTGGGTGCATGATGTGGTTTTCTTTTTAATCTGTGTTCCTCGTTTTTAACTTTTTTACTTTTTAAAATTGTATTGTTGTAAGCCGCCCAGAGTCCTTCGGGATTGGGCGGCCTATAAATTTCATTCAATTCAATTCAACCCAAGTTTAGTCTTGAATCCCAAACTGGGAAGTTCAGCTGCCTGAATTCAGCCTTCATGGACTCATCCTGGCGTGCTGAGTAGCAATGAAGGAATCGACTTGTATATTTCCACCAGAAAGTAAGCACTGCCCGTTTTTTCTGCAGCCAATGAGGAAGTTGCTTGTTCTCCACTCCCGATTTCTCAGATAAGATTTTCCCTGGCTGGTTTCTGTTTTATTGCTAAATAGTTAAACCATCTACCTGGGGCCATGACTGTGGGCATGGCAACATACTTAATTTCCCAAGGTGAATATCCTTTGTGCCCTCTTTGACAAGGCTTCAAGGCCTTTGCCTTTCACGACTGCTTTCGCCCTGAAAAGTCTGGTGGTTGTGCAGCGGCTGAGTCCTTTAGAAAAAGCTTCAAGCAGCCCCTCGGTTTCTGCCTGCAACGCTTAGAACAGTGTTTCTTAACCGTGGTGACTTTTAAGTCCTGTGGACTTCAACTCCCAGAATCCCCCAGCCAGCTATGCTGGCTGGGGGATTCTGGGAGTTGAAATCCACAGGACTTAAAGTTGCCAAGGTTGAGAAACACTGACTTAGAACACTTAGCAACATTGGAGCTGGAGATCTGGTGGCTGCCAGATTATTATTATTATTTAAAATAATGCCTTGGCCAAGTGGAAATTTCTTGGGCAAAACCCCCCATCCCTGTAAGTACTGTGAGAGGCACGTAAATTACGTGAAAACAGATTGCCCTGATTCAGAAGGACTCTACAAATCCATACGTCTAAACCACATTTGCAGAAGCTCGTGGCGGATAGAATAAGCTACGATTAATTTGTCCTCGTTCGTTTCTCTCCTATCAAGATGGTTCCCCTTGGTTTGGGCCAGGGGCGTTTAAATCCACCCTTGCTAAAGCAGGGGTCTCTCCAACTTCGGTTCCTTCAAGCCGCGTGGACTTCCCAACCCCCAGGATTCCCCAGCCAGCATGGGGAATTCTGGGAGCTGAAGTCCACAAGCCTTAAAAGTGGACACCGCTGCCATAAAGCTTACATCATAATTACTCATAATTACTCATCATAATTACTCACATAATTACCCCCAGATAACCGAATGAGCCTCTTGTACAGGGAGCCCCCCCTGACCAGTTGCTTCCCGACTGACCTGGGAAAGACGGCCTGGATTTGATGGATGGTTGTGCCCCCCTGTGGTCAAGCACTCCACAGTCACGACATACGTCCATAATGGACTCCTCCTTTGTGGTCCTATGTTGAGGATGTATCTTGGGTGCAAAGGGAGGTTTAACTGAGCTAAGAGTTGAGGACGTGTCAAAGAAACGGGGTGGTGATGGTGGTGGTGAAGTTCTTGAGAAGGTAATCATGGACCAGTCAGCTTGAGGTCAACCTTTGAGCAAACGTTGGTGCCTCTAGTTCACGAGCAAAAGAAACCAGAATCTGCAAAACGTTTCTAATCCTGATTTACCAGCTTGATTCTGCATCCTTGGGCATGCTGGCTCTGCGTTTCCATGTCAAATCCATTCCATGATTGGTGGCAGAATTATACTCAGACAATTGGTCTTTTAATGACCTTCTTGAGAAATTTCCTCCGGGGAGGGGCCGGCCTTGTTTGCTTTTTTGGGGGGAAGGTGAGGGAGGGAGCAAACTTTCTACCTCACACGCTGTTACCTTCCAAAATAAAATTTGACTTTTGAGATTAATTGGAGCAGTCTCAGGCCTGCAGTAGTATTCCTGTTAGGATCTTCGGCCTGCCACACACACTCTTATTTTACTAGGCTGTTTCATTAGTGGGGGAATTGGGAGGGGGGATAGTAAGGAGTAGGACGTGTTGTTGTCAAAACATTCCTTTCTAGAAGCCCAAAGTCATCCTTTGTCTCCGCACCTCTGCATCTAACCGGAACTAGATGGGTGGAAATGCCAGCGTGGCAGTGAAAGATTGGACCATGTGATGGACTTGTGGGTGGGTGGAGGACAAGATCATGAACTTTCAACTGGGTGGGCTTTCAGATTCAGGTTTCCCACAGGTGTCCCAACATGTCTCTCTTAATAAATTGGAACTTTGAGGAAAGTTCTGCCTTGAACTCTTGATTTAATTTTGGATTATGTTTGGAACGCTGACAAGCAGCTTATTTTGCTTCCTTTCCTGCACACTAATTTACAATTCTGCACGCAAAAGAGTATTGCTTTTGCTGCAATAAAGGACCAGTTTGAGCTGGTGCTGATAAGTTTAGGCCCAAGCGTTATCCTTTACAATGTTTACCTGTCAGCAGGTGAGCCAATAAAGCCGGAACCAAGTGTGGCATTTATGTCACTTTTGATTCTAGAAGAAACATGCCAAGTCCTGGAATTCTTGGGTTGGAAAGGACCAAAAGGAGGATCTGGTTCAATCTTCTCCAACGGGCCCTCTGGTCATCCGGTGCTAACGAGACTTAAGAGACAAGGAATTGGGTTTGAGGAAGAATCTTCAGAGGTGGCAGAGATACAATTCTGAAGGCCACTCTGATGATGACCTACACACAAGTAAACTAACGGTCGAAGCTAAATTGGCGATAGAGAAAGGTCAACGGAATTCAAGGAGGGCAGCTGGACTTTGGTATCTTGTAACTGTGCAATGACTCCAGACTGGTGACATGTTTAACCCCTCAGGCAGGAGTGAAATCCTCCCGGTTCGGCCCAGTTTGGCTGAACTGGCCGGGACGATTGGCATCAGTTCTCCGAACCGGTGACAAAAATCCCTGGTGGCCCCACCCACGCCCACCTTGTTGCCCTGGTCACCGCTCTCCTCTTCCAGCCGCTCGACTTGCCCACCCCATCCAAACGCTTCTCCCTCCGTTCACAGCAGAGCTGCTGCAGCCTGTCCCTTTAAGGTACTTCGCCCCCCCAGGAGGGAGGGGGCCAGGGGGAGGACCATAAAGGGAGCAGCAGCTCTGCTGTAAATGGACTCACACATTTTTTTCCTGCCGGGTTCTGTGGGCGTGGCTTGGTGGTAGCATGTGGCTGGGCGTGGCTGTGAGTGATATCGAGTTGGCCACACCTACTCAGTCCCAGGACCCCACCGCCAAGCCACGCCCACAGAACCGGTAGTTTAAAAAAATGAATTGCTTCACTGCCCTCAGGCTGAGCTGAAAGGCAGAGTTAAACATGTCATCAGTTTGGAGTCTGTTGTAATATAGTTCCTTGTGTAGGTGTGGGTCACCCATGGCCCAGTGGATAACAGGGCATGCAGAGCCACGCTGAACCACACAGGAGAAAACAAACTCCTACAACTCCATAACATCCTGATGGTGCATAACATAACATTCTGAGATGTGCCCTACCATTGACGTCCAGGATTTAACCATATATAGAAAGAACTTCCCTGAGCAGTAGATTAGAAATTGTACTTTTACAGGCTGTTTTTACTCACATGCTATTGCTCCTCCTGCCTTTGTCCTATCTCACTAAAAGGGGCTCTCAGACCCCCAATCTGGGTCGCTCCATCCCGAGAAAGGTCGTGTCCTGTCTTTTCTCCACATTGGCCTCATGGACGAACCACAGGAACATTACAGGAGTCAATGTGCAGCCACCTGCCCTTGAATTCAGCTGACCCTCCTCTGTCACCAGTTCAGCTTTGATTCTTCCATATAGGTAGTAATAATAAACTCTTCTGTACCTGAACTTTACGGATTTGTTGTTCTCTGGCTAAGTTGTGTCCGATGGTTTAGGATCTGGCTACCTGAGAGACCGCCTCCTGCCACTTACCTCCCAACGACCAACAAGATCGCATAGATTGGGCCTCCTCCGGGTGCCGTCAGCCGGACAATGCCGGCTGGCGACTCCCTGAGGGAGGGCCTTCTCTGTTGCTGCGCCGGCCCTGTGGAACGATCTACCCGTCGAGATCCGGACCCTTCCCACTCTCCCGGCCTTCCGTAAAGCCACTGGCTGTTCCGGCAGGCCTGGGGCTGTTGATTGATATCCAGCCCCGTTTAGATGGAATGGGTGATGTGAATTTTAATACTGTATTTTATTTCTTATTCTGTTTTTTAAATTTTAAATGTCTGTTGTGAGCCGCCCAGAGTCCCTAATAAACTTGAAACTTGATTCTTCATGGACCCCATGGAGCACAGCACACCAGCCCCCAACTCCCTTCCCCAACTTTGACCAAACTCATCTTCCTGAGTCCATGACACTAACCATCTCCCCTCCTCCTCTCGCCTTCCATCTTCCCCAACATCAAGGTCTTCTCCACGGAGTCTTCTCCATTTGGTGGCCAAAGTATTTGAGCTTCAGCTTCGGTATCTGGGACTTTTCAAACACTCCTAGTTATTGGCTCTTGGGGAGAACCTAACCTTCACCTGAACCCTCAAGGTCCCTCCCTGAGACTGGCCAGGTGGGGCCCACGGAGAATAGAAACTCTCCCAAAGCCTCAAAGGGAAACTGGAACAGGTGAGTTGGTGGTTTGACTCCATGCCAGTTTCCAAACTTTTACAAGTCGTAATGAAAGGCGCCTCTGCTTCCTGCCAGCATTGTCAAAGTGTGCTTTTGTCTTGGGGTGGGGTGGGGTGGAGGAGATATTAATCCAGGCATGCATAGCGTTGACTTCAAGTGCTAAATATTTGGGGAAGGACTGAGTGTGGCTATCAAACCTACCCATCTCGTGCATCCTCAACCTAAACCCAGCCTCCCGTCAACCACCAGGGCATTGAGAAACCTCTGTGCAGGTGTGGCAGGTGAGCGGCAATCTCTTACCCCTCCCAAGTTCAGGTAGAAGACAACAATTCTCAGTAGGGCGAGAGCCCTTCAGCGCTTGGCCCAGGGCCCTCCAGAACGAGCGTGCCATAAAACAGGTGTTGCAAGTGAGGTTCCTTATCAAGGTCAGGGCAAAAAAAAGAAAAGGAGAAAAGGAACAGAGATCCTTTCCGGTTCTAGTTTTGTAAGACGGGCGTTTTGTTGCAGCTGAGGAAATGAAGCTGTTGCCCCCCCAGGGGCTGCTCAGGGAACCAGCAGAAGAAGCCTGCTCTCTCCATCCCTTCCCTTGGAGAGGAGGCCAGGAGGGGCTGCTGGGGTCTGGGGAGGAAGGGACGGGCACGGGGGGGAGGAGGAGGGGCAGAGGTGGCAGGTTGGCGTTTACCAGCTCTTGGCCTTCTCCAGCAGATGGAGAGAGCAGCTGAGCTTCTCAACCGCTTTGGTGCAATGCCAATTTCTTTCTCCGGTTCAAGGTGACAGTCCCTAAGAATAACTCCAGAGGGAGTTTTTGTCCAAAACGGGACTTTCTTGTTTCGTTTTTCTTTGAAAATGTTTCGCTCCTTATCCGAGGAAGCTTCTTCAGTTCTGAACTGGGGGACAACAATGACCTAGATAATTGAGAATCTCCATAGACATTTCCCCCCCTCCCCCCACCAAGAAAAGAGCCTGCAAATCATCAAAAGGATCATCATCAAAAAGTCCTCCTCCTCCCCTCCCACCCTTCTCCTCCTCCTCCCCCCCTCCTCCTCCTCCCCTCCTCTTCCTCCTCCCCCCTCCTCCTCCTCCTCCCCCTTCCTCCTCCCCCCTCCTCCTCCCCCTCAACCCCCTCCTCCTCCTCTCTCCTCCCCCCTCCTCCCCCTCCTCCCCCTCCCCTCCTCCTCCCCTTCTTCCCCTCCTCCCCCTTCCTCCTACTCCTCCCCCTCCTCCTACTTCTCCCCCCTCCTCCTCCCCTCCTCCTCCCCTCCTCCTCCTACTCTTCCCCCCTCCCGCCCTCCTCCCCTCCTCCTCCTCCCCCCTCCTCCTCCTCCCCCTCCTCCTCCCGCCCTCCTCCTCTTCTCTCCTCCCCCTCCTCCTCCCCTCCTCCTTCCTCCTCCTCCCCCTCCTACTCTTCCCCCCTCCTCCTCCCGCCCTCCTCTTCCTCCTTCCTCCTCCCCCTCCTCCCCCTCCTCCTCCCCCTCCTCCTCCTGCCCTCCCCCCCCCTCCCCCTCCTCCTGGATTTAGGATGAGAGTCAAAGTTCCCACAAAAACCAAAAACAGAAACTGTGCTTTAGTTTATTCTGAATTTGTTTCGCAGTGTGGCCTTTTTGCCTGCAGACCCAGCCACATTGGCACATCCATAAATAAACCCCTGGAAACACGGTGTGACATTAGACCCTGGATTTACCACCATGGAAATATGTAGGGCTTCATTGGCAATCCTGAAACCTATTTTGAGCACCTTCGTAACATGATGGCACATTGTGGCATCTATAAACATCCCTGAGAAACACAGAGAGAAAGCGCAGAATTCAACAAAAGGCTCTGGGTCTTCAATCTGGTCTCCACCAGATCTACTACTGGACTACACTTCCCATCATCCCTACAAAGGTTCTCTCCCAAACCAGCTCTTACCACCCATCCTACCTTCTTGGTTCATGTCAGGACAATCTGAATGTGGAAGCTGGTTTAAAAGGTGGACTTAGCCTGGATTTCTGAACAGGGTCAACCTGGAGATGGCT